>NC_056729.1:1012986872-1013156872 GCF_019279795.1 Protopterus annectens
CATCCATACCAGTGAAACTTGGGAAACAAGTACTAGCACGGGTCTTGTAGAAGTGGGGTGGGGGTGGAGGGGCAAGTACTTTTTTCTCTCTGCTAAAAGCTCTAGGCTTGATGAAATGGGAGCAACAAGCTATAGCCTGACAAAATTACCACTGACCCAACACGTGATAAGTGTGCGAGCACATGTACATACACACACACACACACACACACACACACACACACACACACACACACACACACACACACACACACACACACACACACACACTTTCATATCACTTGATACATCATGTGTGTGTGTGTGTGTGTGTGTGCGTGCGTGCGTGCGTGCGTGTGTGTGTGTGTGTGTGTGTGTGTGTGTGTGTGTGTATGTGTGTGTGTGTGTAAATATATTAATGTCACTGAGTTGCAGTGTATCAAACCACAATGTGATACAAAAATTGCATCCATACCAGTGAAACTTGGGAAACAAGTACTAGCACGGGTCTTGTAGAAGTGGGGTGGGGGTGGAGGGGCAAGTACTTTTTTCTCTCTGTCAAAAGCTCTAGGCTTGATGAAATGGGAGCAACAAGCTATAGCCTGACAAAATTACCACTGACCCAACACGTGATAAGTGTGCACGCATATGTACATACACACACACACACACACACACACACACGCACTTTCATATCACTTGAGACATCATGTATATGTGTGTGTGTGTGTGTGTGTGTGTGTGTGTGTGTGTGTGTGTGTGTGTGTGTGTGTGTGTGTGTGTGTGTGTGTGTAAATATATTAATGTCACTGAGTTGCAGTTTTTCAAACCACAATGTGATACAAAAATTGCATCCATACCAGAGAAACTTGGGAAACAAGTACTAGCACGGGTCTTGTAGAAGTGGGGTGGGGGTGGAGGGGCAAGTACTTCTTTCTCTCTGTCAAAAGCTCTAGGCTTGATGAAATGGGAGCAACAAGCTATAGCCTGACAAAATTACCACTGACCCAGCACGTGATAAGTGTGCACGCATATGTACATACACACACACACACACACACACACACACACACACACACACACACACACACACACACACACACACACACACACACACACACACACACACAGTAATGATTTTGTGCAGTGAAGAACTACATAGAATACTTTTCTCCATTTTGCTTACAGTGTGCCCTCACTAGTCAGCTGTTATATTCCAGCTAATTATGTGAGTCATGAAGATCTGAAGATGGCTCTGTTCTTGAGTAGTCGGTAGAGCTAAGCACCTTAATGTAATACACAAGCATATTTGGGTACTTTATTTCTTTGGTCATTTTGACGGCTGTGTTTTCAGACGTGTTTTTTTGTGTTAGTGAGAAATTTGATTTACTTTGATGAATCTATACTTTCTCAGTTGTCATGTAATATTATGCAAGATATTTGTTTTCCAGAGGTCTGTGGTCAAATATATGCCACAGATAAAGTTAATTTGACATTTGATGGTTAGTTATGTTGATATAATTATATGAAATCTCTTGCTTAAAGCTTGACTATCTCTGATTAATTTGCTTTTATGTTCTCATCTACCTAGCATGTGCATTTGAAAAAATTATGAGATTAATTCTAGGTAATACTTCTGCAGATATCATGAACATGCAACGAAGCACACTAAAACAGCCATTAGAAATATTTTTGGATGAGATACTTCGATGCAAATGTTTGAAAGCTAACTGCTGTTACTGTACAATTTATATATTATAAAATAACTTTTATGAGTCTGGTTAAATGTGAACTTGTGCAGTTACGCTACTGTAATTTATATTTGTCCCATTCCCCTTCAATAAACACATCATACCAAAAGACATTTGATGACCTTTATTAAACTTCCATAAACATAATTGGTAACCAATATTTATTAACTACAACCAACACATGATATACGTGAAGATAACATCTGTGTAACATTAAAATAGGACAGTGTGACCCCACTCATCCTGACCAGTAAGCAGCATCCATACCTCCACTCACTTACTTATGAAGCATCGTACCACTCACTTCATTTACCATTTATTGAATTACCTCCAACCAAATAAGCAGCTTACCTCCACTTGCTTATTTACTCTTTCCCAACACATTGAATAGAACATCCTACACCAGAGGGGGAAGAGAAGAGGGCAAACCTGCCCCTCTTCTCTACCCACCAGCCTGACCAGTCTGTTCCCCCTCTCTCTGACCAAATGTCCAACAACCTAAACACCATTAAAAGGTATTAAGCCAAACATCATTCAGAGTACCCCATCCTGCCTAACCAAACTGTATCCATGCCATCACCTCTCGAATCCCTATCACATAAATAACAAAATTAACCACTTGCCTGAACAACTGAAAGCAGACCACTGACCCCTCTCCAATGCTAAAGTAACAAAGCATAACCTCAACCTAGCATACTCACTGTGTATGAGTGAAATACTCAGTTACCCAACTACTATACCAATAAAAGCTTTGTAATGATTCTCAGGTCATTACCAGCCAACTGGACAACCTAACACTAAGCCCACTGCCACTTGAAACCATGCAGAGGCAATTGCATACCCTGACATCAAATTGCAGCCCCAATTTACTGCCCAATTAATATAATAACCACCTGAGATCTTTTTCAAAATTCCATTTAATAGCAATCTTGCCATTACACCAGCTACCCATTATAAGCAATAAGACATTGAAACCAGCATCATGGCCTTTTACCAGTATGACCCCAAATGCACCACAAATAGTAAACCCCAAGCCAGGAAAAAAAACCCTACCACACATTTGGAAACCACAACCCCCTGGTTAAAGACATCAATACATCCACGAAACAGTAACTGCACTAGCTGTAGAACAACTGACCCTCCATATACCAACCCCAGCAACCAACTTTCTTTCATGGGAAAGGTCAGCCGATATTCTCCGTATAACATCTACTCTACACGCATATAAGCCACTGACCAAAATGTAGTAAATTAACTCAGCCCTGACTCCCATGAAAATTGCAGTAAATTGGAGTTAAATCCTCCTTTGCAAACCACCCCACCTAGCTCACTAGCCTAAGCCAATTTACTCAAACCAACCTACTACTCCTACCCTTAGTAGCTGCAACACAATTTGACCAATATAACACCCCCTTACCATAAATTTTACTTATAAACCACACCTGTGATCTTGTAACAAGCATCTAATCCTTCTAATCCCCACCTGACATACCTCAGCAGCCAGCACCAACACACCCTACCACTATCATATCAGCCAAGTAAGAATGGGTCCCCATTCCCCCAACTTCCTCTGGAAAACTGATGCATGCTAACTTGACCAACTTCAGAGTGCCGCATCCCTTATCCAGACAACCCACCCTTCTGACAGCCAAAACACCAACCAATCTCCACAAAATATGCCCCAACCCTCCTGTCACATTTGAAAAATACAAAACAAAATTCCTATGAGAAATGCAATGCATCTAACAGAAGTCAGCATCCATAATGCACTGCTTATCCTTGGCTTCCTCCTTTATAGCATCCTTTTCAACGTGTCACCTTACATCCAATGATGAAGCAACCTGAAACAACTGAATGAGAGACTATAAATTCACCCCAGGGTTCCACCCATGTCCCTCAAAGGACAGAATGAACCATATGCAAAACTAAGAAAGTGAACTTGGCTAGCCAACCAAGGCCCTAAAACCATTCACGTCATAGCTTTCTATGCTCCTATGATCATTGTGATTCTACCCCATCTGTAACCCTAAATTCCCCATACACAAACCCCCAGCCCTACATTACCTTCACCTAAACATACCTCCCTCTCCAACCCCATTGCGTATGACTTCAGTAATCAAAATCCACCCAAGAATTCATTACCTTACAAAGTAATTCCCTCAGAGCACTGACTGCTGCTTACTCATTGTACCCCTAAGCAGCCGGGACAGCCATCAAAACAGGCTCCATCACTTCCAGATCCTCTTCCTTCAAGTCATCAATTGCAGCCCACTCAATTTTGTCACCTTGGCAATCTGCAAAAGAAAATAGATTAATCTCCTTGCCTTACCAAAACTGAAGCAATGATGACCTTCAAACAGTGCCCCTTATGTCTACAAGCAAAATACTTCATTGACCTTCTCAAAACACGATTTGAACAACTGGATTGTTAACCATAAATTCACTCCAGGGGTCCTGCCCATGTCCCTCCTAGACAAAGGGAAAAGGGGGGCTCCTTGAAAAAGTAAGGGCTGAACTGGCTGTTTTGTAAGAGCCTTAGAGCCATTACCCTATTAACTTCTAATGACCCTGTAATCATTTTACTCCACCCCACTAGCAGGAACCTCAAATTCCCCATAAAACAATCCCCACCAGACCTCCTCCTAACTTGCCCCTACATTACCCCAACTGCATGACCCTGATGAGCCTTAATAAGTGCTGGAAAAAAAAAGATAATCTGCGACCTTATTGTTCACTCTACAACAACCAGCCTCAACCCCACCAGAATCGGTTGTCTTTCAATTCCACTTCCTTTAGGCCATGAATTTATGATACTCTGGACTCCTCCCTCTGAGACATCTTTGTGCACCACCCTAGTGACTGGGACATCCCCTGTGAATGCCTCCATCACCTTTCGAGCTTGCTTCTGGCAAGTCAGTGACCGGAGCCCATGCTGCTCGTCCCACCTAAGAAAGAAAGAAAAACTGTGAGAGAAAAGAAAATTAAAACACACAACTGAATTTATTTATTTACATTTGTTTACTGGGAAATTCCAACTGGACACAGGTCTGTTTTCAGCTGTGGCCTGGGAAGAAAATCTCCACATAAGCAAAAGCAAGAAACAAATACAATGCAAGTAAAATTAGTAGCAAGCAAGAGTGTATGAAGAATCAATTAGATACAAAGATACAGTACATATGACAAAATAAAAATTTTAGAAAATGACAATGTAAGTATAAGGTGACGTAGAATGCTCAGAATTATAATATGTAGTTAAGTAATTTTAGACAAAATGATAAAACAAACCATTACATCTGTAAACTGTTTGATGTGTTAGTTATAGCTGAATACACTAACAAATGTATAGTTAAAAAACATCATATGGTGATGCAAGTAGGAGGGATAGAGATAAAAGAAAAAAGAATGAGGTATTAATAAAAGTAGAGCAAAAACCCAAAAACTAAAAGGGGGATCACAGGTCCCATCAATCACCCTTCCCTTTAGAAAATATTGCCATAAAGGTTGCAACGCTACAGCTAGATAAACCTGAGCATAGGTCTATAATAGGGAGCTAACGGCCCTTGGGGCCATTTTAAGTCTAGCCAGTTCAGTCATGTTACAATCAAAACATTACACCTTGTATCTGTAAAGCAAATATGTTAACCATGAAGCCAGCCTACTTCTGGCAAAACAAACCTTTAAATCAGTTGCTTAAAATGCAAAACAATCCCCTAAAAGAAAGTCATAGTATGACAGTGGTATCCTACAATGCCTGGCACTGGTTGATAACCTCACCTTGATAACCAACAATCCCCTAAAAGAAAGTCATAGTATGACAGTGGTATCCTACAATGCCTGGCACTGGTTGATAACCTCAACCTTAAATGCTTAACCATTCATTTGCAAGCAAACCCAAATTTATTCCGCAGGGACCAAAATATGGACATTTCAGTGAAAATGAGGACTGTCAGGGTATGGACCAAAACCACACACCCTACCTCAAAGCACACACCCTTCACACCCTTTTTTTTTAAATATATAACAGATATTTATACAGAGCAAGAACTGTCCCAAATGCAACCTCACCTGTAACAGTCCCCTCCACCCATCTTCACAGGAGTGCCATGACCCTCTGAGTGTGGGTGCTCAACAGCCCGTTAAAAAAAAACAAAACAAAGCAGTGATAGCTGTAAACCACCCACACTGCACATAGAAATTAGAAAGTATCGGAAGTACAAGGGCAGTGTTTATGGGCATTTCCTGAAAGATATGAAAAATAAAACACAACTGCATGTCAAAGGAACCCTCCTCCATAATACTTAAAGCCACGCGACCCATTCTTAGAGAGTAGCCGCTACCTGTGGACCCCAGATCTCAACTGAAGAGTGGTCACTTCACCTCTCAGCCTCTCACATAATGCAGCTGTAGGCCCTGAGTGACTACAGTCCTCCGATCATTCCTGTGAATTCAGAAAACACAAATATCGAGCAACAGAGGAAATAGGAAGGTCTTTTCTGACTGTTAGACTCCTACAATATCTTCCTATAGCCCACTGATCAAAATATTGTCTGACTGTTTATGAGGCCTGGACTAAAGTGGTCCCAAAAAAAAAAAACACACCCATGCCCTAGATAAGCCCTTATGAAGGAATTGAGAGCAAGCAGAAAAATTACTACTGTTGCATTGTGTAGGTAAGTGCTCCTAAAGGTACCAAATCAAACCGAAGACTTATATCTGATTTTAACCATTTTACTAACGCAATAAGCAACAGGTAGATGCAGAAATAGCCTAACAAATCATAACTGCTAACCTGCCTCACACACTACAGAAAGCTTTCCTTAACAAGGCAATATAATAGAAAAGTCACAAACTCCACATGTAAAACTCAAAGTATAACAACAAAGGTTTTGAGTCTAAGTGGGAAACCTTGCTACTGCAGAGCCTGAGAAATTAATACAGTTGAACAGCACAGAGCCTGAGAAATTAATATAGCTGAACAGCATATTCCCAGATAGCACCATCGATTCAACTGTTAAGCAACTGCATTTGTGCACGAGCACCACTAAGCTGCTATCTGCTATGCTGCCAGCCTGAACTGCCACAAAAACTGCGAGTTAACTAAACCGCACACCACCAACAGAACCAAAAATAAGGATGATTGGTGCCACTCTAAACTTAGAATAGGTGAAATAACAGGATCTATGTTAGCAAGACTGTCCAGAACACTGTGCCCTCAACTCTGCTGTATGCCAATGTTTAAAGTCCACAAACTCACCACCCAATTATTATTTACTGCTGTGATGCCTCAACCTTGACAGCAGCAACAGATATCAATAAAAGTAGAACAACACCCAGCCATTAAAACAAATCCAAGCCCTTGCAGATAATAAGTACTGCTCTTACAGTGCGGAAAGGTGGTGGCTTTCCAACTGCATGCATCATCAGAAGTATATGAAGTCTGCAACCCAATGGCCATCCTTTCCGGTAACTACAAATCCTCAACCCACCAGGAAAATCCCGGGAACAGATTAACAGAAAACCTGGATGGTCCTCAAAGCCAAATGTGTTTTCCCTTTTTTTTTTAAATCCTGCCCTCCCTCAGAACACTGAACCCACAACGCGCATGCGCAGTAGGCAACATCAACTAAAAGCCTGCGAAACACCATAAGTTCTTCTGGTTGGTGAAGTCCAGCCATAAGAGACCACAAGACACTACCTGATCAAAATCAATATGGCAAGGAACATAGACTGTGATCACAAGGAGCTGCCATCTATGACTACCATAGCATGGCTCCCTAAAGCACCCCACCAACAAACCATGTCCATAAAATGATAAACAGCACCATATAAAGGAAGCCCGTGCTCACATACTAAAAGGGAATCTGCCTGTAATACCATACATGTTTACAGAACCCCCCTTAACCTACCTCAGTCCACCAGAAATTGATTTAGTAATAAATCTGTATAAAATGTATGGACTTGCCACAATAAGTGCAAAGCAGAGCCTGTGACACCTCACTGAGACTGCAGTCTTCATTATTTAGTGAGTTTAATCCTCCGAGCACTTACACAATTAGACAGAAGACTTCTTTGTAAGGAACCACCCATCTTAGCCCAGCAGTCGGCTGCATTATACCTCTCAGAAACTGAAACTACAAAGCCATAACCAATCGTTGGATGTAGGCGAAGAAGAGAAAAAGCACTTCATTATTGGCTTAACCACCGTAATGAGTCAAAAACATTACCGGCCCTGCAGTAGCATGGACTTCAGAGGGATATGATGTCTGATCTTATGGGACTGTCCTTACTCTTCAGAAAACAGTAATGTGCAATGGGTCTTCTACAAAATGAATTTACCATAGTAGGTAGATATTACCAATACATGTAACTTGGCATGAATTGCTAAAGGATTCAATACTGGGCACATTGCAGGTGCTGCGAAGAGCACTTCTGGCTAACATCAAAGACTGAAACAATACTAATTTCATGAACTTTAATCATCCTTTGACTTAGGGATGGGGTCCATTCCCATTCTGTTATTAGACACATAAAAGACATGGAGATAAGAGAGAGAGAGAGAGAAAAGAAAAAAAAAAACATAATCAAACTCTCTGCCACTACTCCACAGCCTGAAACAGTCCCACCAATCCCTACAAAGAGACATTAATAAGTATAACCACCACCCTCCCAAATACCAGATCCCTTCAACTGTCGATACGGTTAAGAAAATCATGAAAACTCCCTAAATCTGACTAAAATAACAACACATACCAACTATCCACTACTCTTGGAGAGAGAGATAAATAAATAAGCATGTACCTACTGACCACCTGCCACCCACCAATACCCAGAGGCCTACCTTTTCTTCTGGTATACCTACAGGTCGTCATGGGTGTACCTTGCCTTAACCAGTTCACACCAAAATGTGATTCCTACACCAGTTACACTTGCCTAAACCCTTTAAGCCCCTCCCTACCCTTACCTCATTTCCTCCCAATCTTCCCTCATTTCCCTTTAACCCTATCCTCCCCCATCTTCTTAATTCCTTCTACTATATCTATCTAGCCCTACTTGAAGATGTTCTTGGATAAATCGGTCTGTTACAAAACCTCATTTACATAATATATTTCATTCATTTGACAGAAATACTCAAAATTTATTTCAACAATAGTTGAAGAGAAACTTAAATTCATCAACTCCATCTAAGTATTTTGCAAGACCGAATACAGCTTTCTGTCACAGTTCCCCACTGATTCTCCACTGGTCCTACTTACTACTGCATATCTGTTTTGATGCAGCTTCCAGCATAACCTCTGCTAATGTATTCCAAAGCTTCAACATTCTCTGTGAGGTTATGTTTCTGGATATGAAACTTCAATTTTTTCCCATGATAGTTTATTGGCCTCCACTGTTCCTCTCATGCCATCTCTGCTTCTTAACCCTTCTACAGTTTCCATTAATTCTGCTTAAACTATCCCCACCCCATGCTTCCCAATTCAGGTCATCCTTCTGTCTTCATTATTCTAAGTTAACTGGTCCCTCGCCTCGGCAGAGCTGGCCTCCTAAGTTCCTTGCATCTTATTCCTCTGGTCACAATACTTCATGAAGTATGCAGCCATTCTGTACAAGTCACATATCCCGTCACTTTTTCTAAGATCCATTTAGACTTCCAAGCCTAATACCGGCGCTAATGTCATGCACATCTTTACCTTCCCTTTTGGCTTCATAAATCAATGTGGCTGATGAACTCCCATATCATCAGCACACAGGGAGCCTGTTCACTTCACTCTGCCCTAGTTATGGCTTGCTATCATGACATGTATGCCATTTTCACAGTAATTTATTATAGAATTGATGTGATTTATTATACAATTGATGCAACATTATATTTTCTGTTCCCAGTAAGTCCTCAAATTTCCAGTTAACTAAAATTATTGAAATAATTCTACATTCTAATACTGACAATCCCAACAAGTAGGTAAGATGCTTCATTTATTTTAGAAGAATAGATAAAGTGCACATAACGTTTTGGCAGTGTTTAAAGTAATCTCATTTTCTGCAAGCTTCTGCTGACATCACAGTGGTTGCTAGATTCTGCAAAACAGACTCACTTTAAAGTAATTATTTTTCCCACTGAAATTTGCATTGCTCTGTATTTTATTCTTGGATTAATTTTATGAAACCTCAGAAGAGTGCATTTTTTAAATTCATAGCAGTTTAAATGGTTGATATTAAGGAGGTCATATGTGGTTATGCTGATTTCACCTGCAGTACTAGTTTATAAATTTCAACTGGATGAGGGTTATTGACAAATTACACAGATCTAGTAGTTATAAAGAATTCTACCAGTAATAATTTAAATACAGGATAGTTTGTAATCCTAACTCTGTCTAGGTAATATCCTTATCTGGAAACAAAAAAAGAACTGATGCTTCTGTAGGGGATGGTCCATGCATCAGATCTAGTAGTTAAAAACACATCACTGACCTTATGAGACATGTTTTCAATTCAAAACTGTTTGCTTGAAAACACTTAGTGAAAGTAACTCACATAATCAGGAATGAAGTCACCTTTCACTGTAAACATGCTGGATGCCCAGTGGATCATGCTTTTGTATGTTAATGCAAATAATTTTAAATAGTACATTAAAGTTAGATTCAGACATATTTAACACCCTGCTCCTAAAATTAAGTGATAATGTAATCACATGAACTTTTATATAAAACAGTTTGTGGAAATCTCAGTCAAACAGTAATTAGGGTCACTCAGATATTATAAAGTGGCTCTGTTGATGTTATTAAGTGGTGATGAACACTTTGGTAACCTGACATCATGGCAAAAAGTGGGAGAGTAGAATCAGATTCTATCTGGGAAGTAGGATTAAGTGTTAATAATAGTCTCCATGCTAGGGTGCCTAAGACTGCAATGCAGTCATGTCATTCAGGGAGAATAAATTAACAGTTTAAACCTTGTGTGGACATAGGTTCATAGATAACATCATAGATTAGTTCTAAGCTAACTGTCCTTGGGAGCCTTTTTAAGCCTAACCAGTTATTCCTTGTGAGAATCAAACCCTGCACCTTGTGCTTGTAAGGCAAGCACCTTAACTATTAGGCCACATGTGCGACAATTCATCCACATCACGACAAAATATTTAGTTACCTAAATGTTTACTGCTTTCATTGACTGCTTTATTCAATCTGTGCAGATATCCGGTCAAACAGGAAATCCATGGAGAATATTTCCACTGCAAAACTGCTAAAACCAGACTTTTATTCACCAGACAGCATTTTATGGAAATAATTATAACACTATACATAAAAAAGGTGAACACAAAATGCTGATAAATATGTTTTCATTCCACATGATAGTGGCTATGTGTCACCTCTAACTCTTAACATTTTGTAGAAGTAGAACATCATCTTAGACTAGTTTTGCAACTAACAAGAGATTTTCCAGGTTAATCCCCTTGGGGCTTGGTTGTAGCTATGCCATTCATAAGATTATATTAATATAGAATAACCAGGAGTGATGGAATAAGTGTAAACATGGGGTGTCTGAGGGAAAATAAATGTCAGTGGAAACAGAATGCAAAAATATGCCAGAAATGTAAACAAGAAAATGCAAGTGTATCCCTTTTGCTGGAATATAATTTGCATCTTATATTACTCTAAATAACCCATACAGATATTTATAAAGGGATTTTGTTAATTTGCTTGCATCCAGCTTAAATGTTTTATACTCACTGACGTACTTCTCATTTATTTGATATCAAGCTGATGCATTTTGGGATAAATTTATGATTGTGATTTCTTTGAAGCTACTCGGTTGGATCGTTTATCAGCAAGATAAATCCATTCTGCTACACAACAAATTGTATCATAATTGAAACAACATGAACTGAAAATTAGGTCTTTATTCTGAGGACAGAAGTTTGCATTATACCAAGCATTATAGCCTGAAGATGGCACATAATGGATAAAGAAACCATTAAAAGCTACTGACATCTGATAAAAGTTGGAAAATTAGTTAGGTAATTGAACAAATCTCCTAAAACCTCTAGAATGAAAACAATATTGAAAAAAACTGCTGGATTTATATCCATTCTTTTTTTCTGTGGCTTACTTAAAGAAGGTATGGAATATCCCACACTCAAGAATATGTGGAACCAAAACTGAATAACACCATAGTATAGAACATATCATACAGACAATTAACTAATGATGAACTATCTGTTTTACAGAAAAGGTCTTTCATTTATTCCAGCACAGAAGGCAGATATACCAGATACAATAATTGACCTTAAACTCTTTCTGAGGAATGTTATGCTGAAAGGTACTAATAATTTTAGAAAATTAACTGCATTTATGCCAGTTAATCATCCAATTTTGGAAGCATTTGGTAAAATATGTGAAGATGAACTATACAGCTCATTGGGTGATAATATGACTGTTAATAGATATATAAATTTAATACAACTAGACAAAGAAGCCCTTTCAACTTAAAGGAAGATACACATTTAGACATCAGACCTGCAGATAAAGGGGGCATGCCTGTTGTCATGAATAGAAGCTTCTGTTATGAGTCTCTGTGTAAAATGCTTTCCACTGACAAAGTATATAAAATCATTACCATGAAAACATACAAGACATGTACAAAATGATAAGGATAACTATTAATGATTTTATGGTTAGTCATGGGCTCTCAATGGAACTAATTCAGTTTCTTACAGCATATAATCCTTTGATACTTTCCTTCCAGGGACAACCTAAAATACATAAGGATCCAGTTGAGCCACCCTTTAGGCCTACAGCAGCAGGCCGGGGGTGGCTAACTGAACCGTTTTCTATATTTGTGGAAAGGAAAATTAGACATGGATTAAATAGATCAAATGTGGTGCTAAAAGACTCCAAACAGTTGTTGGAAAATTTATATGCATGTAATGTAGAGTCACAGCTAAGGAAAGGCTATTGTTTAGTAACACTTGATGTAGTTTCCTTATTTACCTCAATTCCCAATGTAGAAGGGCTAGAATATTTACAGCAGTTTCTTATCAATAATAGTACAAATGGGGAAACTCTGATTGATATTATATGTAAATTTATGGAGGTAGTATTAGAATACAATGTTTTTGTTTTTGATGGTGTATACAATCTACAATGCGAAGGCATAGCTATGGGCACATGTTGTGCCATTAGCTATGCCAACGCAGTTTTGGCACAATTGGATGTAGAGAAAATGTTCCCCCTGGATATATATATTGATAAAATCAAATTATATCATTGTTTTGTAGATGATATCTTTATGATCTGGGTGGAGGGGGGGGGCAATCCCACAGTTAAATGAATTTGTACGAATAATAGAAGGTACCATACATTTTTTGAAATTTACAATCGATTATTCATTGGAAGATTTAGCATTTTTGGATATTTTTGTGTCTAAAACTGAACATGGTCTGTTTGAAACACAGCTGTATCGAAAAGAGTGCTATAGAAACACACTTTTGCATAGATCAAGCATGCACCCTAAGCGTATGTTTAGGAATGTAGTGAAAGGGCAGGGAATGAGAATTTCATGCTTGAGTAATAAAGAAGGTGCTTTTAAGGAAGAACTATCTGAATTGAGAAAGAATTTGTACCAGCGGGGATATAAAGAAAGAGAAATTGTTCCCACATTAGAAGACGCACGCATGATGGGGGTAGATAGAGTGAAACCTTATTTTTCCTCTAGGACTACAGATGCAACCAATCAGGTTTCAACTGAGGACACAAATAAAGTTGTCAATATATCCATTTCATATACTAATGATGTTAAAGTTAGGGAAGCAGTAGGAGAATACCCCAGACTTTGCTTTAAAAATAGAAAAAATCTAAAACGTATGTTATGTTATCCTAAAGATGTGCCTAAACCAATAAGTAACGTACAAGAAGGGACATGGATATGTGCCCATTGTAGTATGTGCCCATTTATTAAACAAACTAAAGAGTTTACTCATCCACGTACAGGAGTGGTATATAAAATAGGGGCTGCAGCCACTTGTGACAGTAAAAGTATAATGTATGTAGCACAATGTGACTGTTGTCTGTACTTCTACATTGGTAAAAACCAATAGAACATTTAGAGAGAGAATTAGAGAGCACATAAACAGTATAAGGAATAGGGATTCAGTGAGTGCCCTTTCTAAATATATTGAAGGAAGTGGGAAATATCATGATTTCAAGTTTATGGTGTTGGAACAAGTCATAGTTGGACCACGGATAGGAAACATTAAAAACCTTATGGAAAGAAGTGAGCTAAGGTGGATACTTAAGTTAAGAGCAGAGAAAGAATGTGGATTAAATGGTAAGTTATCCATAAAATGTGCCTTGGAGGCAAGTGGATTACCTAGGAAGTAGTTTTATGTATGGCAATATTGTATCAGTGGATTAATATGCTATATTTAAATATGGCAATGAGTCCATTATGGTTTGGTTTATTTTCATTTACCTTTATGTCAAAGTGCATTGGGAATATGAATACACCCTATGAAGTTGCCTCCTACATGACAGCACAAGATGACTTTAGTTTTATATGGAAGTATTAATATGCTGTGTATATAAATGTGGCTATGGGTCTATTGTGAATTGACTATAACTATCTTGGTCTATATATAAATTCTAATGATTTATCTCTTAAAAATAAGACTAAAGTTGATGAGAGGCAGGCTGTTGGTTTATTATTTGTCACTAGAATATGTATTATAATATGTTAGGAATATATGGATTTGATAGTACCAATACTTACATAGTTTATGGCTATAGTAATTATATTTTATTTATTGTACGATAATCCACTCTCCTGTTTAGAGGTTTGTGGGGGTTATCCATAATTTCTATTCATTTGATCCTAGAGCATGTATTATTGTAGATGTTGTCTCATTAAAATAGATGGTTTTAAAGTTATTTTACATAAATTCTCTAATTATATTTATTTATTCATAGCCCTTAGTATCTGCTTTTTATTAGGCTAGTTAAACTCGCCAGGTTATACTGCCTCTAGTGGTTTATTTATTAGTTTATAACTTATATGTATAGTTGCAGGTTCCCTTCAGAAGTTCAAAATACTGAAATCTCGAATTTCAATATCTCGAGCCTCAAGAAGCCAAATCCACAGAACAGTGAAAGTTCAGAAGCACGAAATTCAAAACCTCGAATACCGGAGGTTTTGAATTTCGCGCTTCTGAACTTTCTCTGTTGTCATGTATTCAGGTAAGTGTGTGTGTGTGTGTGTGTGTGTGTGTGTGTGTGTTAAAGGGTTTGGGAAGGGGCTGTAGTGCGTGTCAGTGTGTTTTGTTGCTGCGATGTGTGTGTGCAAAGAGAATGTAGCTTGTGTGGTGGTGTTTTGTGTGTGTTTGTATGTAGTGCGACCTCAGAGTGAGAAAATTTAAGTAGGGGGGTGCAGGAGGGCTTGCCCCCCTGCTTTCATGTAGTAGACAGATTGTGTGTGTTTGTGTGAAGAATGGTGTGTGTGTGTGTGTGTGTGTGTGTGTGTGTGTGTGTGTGTGTGTGTGTGTGTGTGTGTGTGTAGTAGTACTACAAAATTCAAAACCTCTGGTATTCGATGTTTTGAATTTCACAGTTTTCAGTTTTCGTTGTTCTGCGGATTCAACTTCTTGAGACTCGAGATACTGAAATTCAAGATTTCAGTATTTTGAGCTTCTGAAGTGAATCCATTGTTGCAGATATTTATAATATAAATGTTCCTTTGTGTCCTTAGCTTAGTTGTTGCATAAGCTTTGGACAAATTGGTATATTGATAAGAAAATGCTCTTTCTAGCTACCAATATGGATAGTTATATTACATAAAAGGCTGCATAATTTATACGATTATGTTAAAGTCTAGTAGATCAAATCTCTGATTTCACTTCCTCTGCACATAAACATCTGGATAAATGAGCAGTTAGTATTTGATTCTAAGCATATGCACTTTTTAGCTATCAACATGGGTAGTTTTAGTATATAAAAGTTTGTATAATTTATATCATGATGTTCTAAAGCATAGTGGATCGGATTGCTGATTCCACTTGCTTTGTATATAAATGTCTGGATAAATGAGCAGTTAGTATTAGTCTATTAGGAGGGAAGCATAACTTGCTTCTTTGATGTTCATACTATTTTTAGTGATTTTATTTGCTCATTATATTAGTAAGTATTGTGATTATTATAAAAGGATAGAGTAGAGCCAATGTTTGTTTTTAGTAGTTTGTTTTTGTTTAGCTTCCCTTGAAGTTATACTGTTTACAATGCACTCTCTAATCTAGCTCACTGTAAACTCTAGCTGTGTATATTTTTAGAGGCTATGTTGTTTATATTGTTTCAATGTAGAAATGGTAGTGTGCACATTTATAGAAGCATTCTTGTTTATACTGAGTGTAAATTTGCATGATGTTCTATGATATATATGAGTTGTTATATTGATTTGTAAAGTTTGCATGATTATGCCTTTAAAATTGTAAGTAGATAGAACTACTGACCTCACTTTACGTGAGGGCGGAAGTCTAAGAGGCTGGTTTAATGAATGGAGATTTGAAAGGAAGGGACGTTTTTTGTAAGTATAAAAACTGTGTTTCCTTTTATATTTATTCATGTTGATGGTCTGAAGAAGCCACAGTTGTGGTGAAAGCGCTAACCTGCTATGAAATGTTTTTATGATATATGCTGTTTGAAGCCGTGCTTCATACTACCTTTCTTCTTATTTTTGCTGTTGCAAAGCAAGGACTCTGTTATGTATACTCGACTACATAATTCATCAATCAATCATCGTTCCCAATTAATTAAATATAATTCTCAATTAATTAAAAAAAATGAATGCAGCCTCAGAATAGAATAAAATGAAATAAAATAAATTCATTTAAACATTATTATTTAAAAATTATTTAATAGGCCTAGACTGAGAAGGAGAAGAGTTTTCAGGCCCTGTTTAACTTTTCACAACCAACATGATGTGGAAATTGTACAGCTCTACAGCATAGACAGGGAAATACTACAGGAACTCTACAACCTCTGCCATCCACAACTCAGAGCTAGAGCCAATCAAGGGGAACACATCCCAGTGGAGACAAAGGTATGTGTAGCCCATAGAATCTTAGATACAGGTACCTTTCAGAGACCAACGGGGGACTTGCTGGGGGTGTCATAGGCATCAGCATCCAGGATCCTCCACCAGTTTCTGAATGCTATGCTCCAACTTGCCAGTGACCACATATAATTTTCCCATAGTTCTGAGGAGATGGGCAGAAATATGTAGGAGTTCTACCATGTAGCACACTACCCTGAAGTACTGGGTGCCATAGATTGTACACATATAGAAATGAAGGCACCACCTGGGGAACTCGGTAGGCTCTACATAAACAGAAATGGCAACCACTCTGTCAACTGCCAAGTTGTATGTAATGCCAAGAAAATCATCTTGAATGTGTGTGCTGGCAACCCTGGCAGTTACCACAACTCACATATCTGGCACACCTCCCAACTGTACCAGATGTTTGCTAGGGGGATATCCCACAAGGATATTTACTGGGAGATGCAGGCTATGCACTGGAACCATAGCTGATGACACCCATCAGAAATGCATATACACCCACAGAGGAATACCATAATGCGACATACTTTAAACCAGAAATATCACAGAGTGTGTGGTTCTGGTGGCTAGATACATCTAGGGGAGCCCTGCAGTATAATTCATGGACATGTACAGAAATCCGCACAGTATGTGCCATGGTACACACCATAATCCTGAGGAAACAGCTTCAGAAGAGTCAGCAAGGAGGAGCCACACATCCCACCACCAAGGCCAAAGTCACCACAGCCACGGGCAGATGAGGAGTCAGAGTGGGAACACCAGCTGCTGTGTGTGTAGGCAAATGTAGGCATGCTCAGTCTGCCCTTGCATTGGTTAAGAGACAATGCATAGCACACTCACTCACCATGTAGAGGCCTAAAACGTTCCCCTTACTCATACAAATAGTAATATTGATGTCAGGAAACTCACACAACCATTACCTCCCCATGTATTGGCTGTGTAGTGCTTGCATAAGACAGTCAGCCCTGAACAAACAATGTGGCAATTGCTGCATTTACAAGGTAAGTCATGAACCTGGACTGCATAGTTTAATAATATGAATGTGTAGCATGTTTGTTTTTTTTTTTTTCAAAAAAAAATTTTTATTGGCAATTTTGTTTTAATACAATAAAAACCAAACAAGTTATAACAAGATAAATAAAATACACAGTATACTAATAAAAATCACAAAATTTCAACAAGCAACCCCACAAGCTGTCAGAAAAACATAATATAACAGTAATTAAATAGTACTAAATATTGGAATTAAAACTACAAACCACTGAATTAAATCAAGAAGAAATAAGGAGAAGTGTATTAACTTTAGAGCAAATTTTTAGATAAAGGGCATTCTTCTTAGGACTCTTACTAATAAATTTGTGAGCAGCCATGTATGTAAATACCAATGATTTAAAGTTATTCCAACAAAGCTTAGTACGATCCATCCAATTTCTAGAGATGTACAGCTTCATGAGAGAACATAAAAAGACCAAAACATGGGTATCAACTAAAGAAAGAGTACACATAGGTATGTGAAGGATGGCTAGTTCCCAACAAAGGGTTGATTTGTGGTATCCCATTTTTTGAAGATGGACCTTTAACGAAGTCCAAAGTTTATGAGTATGATAACAGGACCAAAAGATATGAAATAAATCAGCATAGGGTGCTGAGCAGCAGGAGCAAGAAGGAGATTTATTGGAGTCGATTTTTGCTAGTCTAGCTGGAGTAAAATATGTATTATTGTTAATCATCAATTGTGTGTAACAGATTCTTAAATGGGGAGAAATTAATAGTGTTTTTTATAGACAAAAGCTTCTGATTATGTGAAAGAAGAGGGTGATAACTATTCCAATAGTTTGAAAAAAGACATGGACTATTATTTATCATAGATGATATAAGTTTATATGAATTAGAAACCATTTTCTTGGGTAGAGTAAGATTATGCAAAACAGATTCTAATAAGGATATATTGTGTCCATTATCAAAAGGTGTATAAATTTATACTTAATAATATCTCTCAATTGTCTGATTATCGATAAATATTTTTATTTATCTTCAATATCACACATAGGTTAGAAAATGATTCATTATTATGTTTAAGTAAATCCCAGACCACAAAGCTTTTAATTTCCGGGAATTTAGAAAGATTAACAGGAAGATTATTAATTGTAATATTAGGATTTAGATGTAAGGGTTGAAGTAAGGGAAGGGTTTTATCCAAATTTATAAGTTTCATTAAGTTTTGAAAATAATAATCTTATGTTTTAAATTATTTGAGAGTTTGAGATTTTAAAGGAATCTTTTACGAGAAAAGGGAGGGCCTCAGTTCAAATTCAGACTTATAACATGTTGAAACCATATTTTAGACCATAAGGGATAAGAATTATAATCCACTAACTTAAATTTGGAAATACATAATAACCTACTTGCCGAAATGATGAAGTAGTATAATTGAAAATTTGGCAGTCCCAGTCCTCCACCCGATTTGGGAATAGTTAGTTTATTATATGCAATTCTCACAGATTTTGGATACCAGATAAATTTAGATAAATCCCTACATATTTTAGTCAAAAAAGACTTTGGTATTACCTGATCTACAGAGTTGAATTGAAAGAGAATTTTAGGTAGAATATTCATTTTAATTATAGCAGCTTTAGACAAGAGAGATAATTTCAACTTCTGCCACCTAAGAATATCGAGAGTTATTTTGGACCATGATTTAAGGAGATTATTTTGAAATGTAGATGAAACATTATGATTAAAGGAAATCCCTAAATATTTAATATCGAAAGTAATTTTAAAGGAAGACAAGGGAAAATAACTTGGATTATACCCCTGAGGATTTATAGGAAAGATGTGAGATTTCTGAAAATTGACTTGATAATCTGAAGCTTTAGAAAAGGCCTCAATGGAGGATTCAATCTTATGAAGATCAGTGTTAGGAAGTTGAAAGTAAATAATTAAATCATCAGCAAAAGCTGACAAAGGAACTATAGTATTCATTACCCTAGGATTCACATGAACTGTATTTGATTTTATATAAAGAAATAGGGGTTCAATGAATATATTAAAAAGGAAAGGAGATAGCGGACAACCCTGTCTAGTACCATTAGTTATTTGTATTGGTTTTGATAAAATTTTGTTTATCCACAAGCAAGTCGAGGAGTTATTATATAAAACTTTAATCATATCTATGAAAGAAGGGGGAATATTGAAATATGATAAGGAAAGAAAAAGAAACATCCAGTTAACCCTATCAAAAGCCTTCGTCGCATCTAATATCAAGGCATAAATTGGATTTTTGTCTTTTTTCAGAATATGCATTAATGAATCTAAAGTTAAGGTATTATCCCAAGTATGTTTACCTGACATAAAGCCTGATTGTTCCTTGGATATTATAGAAGGAAGAATTTTCCTAAGCCTATTTGCTAAAAGAGAGGCTAAAATTTTAATGTCAATATTAATCAAAGAAATGGGGCGATAATTGTGGGGATCTGATTTGTCCTTTTGATTTTTTAAAATTAAAATCGTTTTCGAAGTATTCCAGTAAAGATCTGAGATACCATGTTTTATTACATAATTATATACTTTTAATAATATAGAAGAAATCAATAAGTTATAAGTTTTAAAGAATTCAGCTGTAAATCCGTCAGGACCAGGTGATTTCCCTGCCTTAAGATTCGAGATAGCTTCTTGAATTTCTTGTAGGCTTATAGGAGCTGAAAGCAAGTCACCTTGACTTTTACTTATGGAGGGAAATTTAATAGAATTAAGAAACTCAATCATATTTTTATGCGTAGTACTACTTGTATTTCCATTAGAATATATGTCAGAAAAAAGGTTAGAAAAAAGTTGTATTATTTCTTGGTCAGAGTTATAAATCTTATTATTAAGGTGTAGCCGAGATATCTTAGGAGGTTCTTGATTGTTTCTAATTAATTTTGCAAGAAATTTAGATGGAGTTTGTGCCCATTCAGAGTAGGTTGCAATCATCCTTTGTTCAAAAATAGTTAGGTTCTGTTTATGTAGTTGAAGTAATTGGAATTGTAAGTCATTTATTAAATTATCTCTATTGGGATCTACATTTATTTTTTGTTGTTTTTCTAGTTTGAGAAGTTTATTTGTAAGCTCCATTTCTTTGTCTTTATATTTCCTTTTAAGAAAAGAGGCTTTATTAATTAAAATACCTCTCATATAAGCTTTACAGGCTGCCCATTGTATATCTAAGGGTATATCAGAACTATCCAGATTAAGAGTAAGATTAGATAGTATTTCATTAATTTCCTGAATAATGTCTTTATTACGAAGTAAATTATTATTGAGTGTCCAATTATTATATTTAGAGGGGGAATTTTTTTTGAATAGGGTTAATATTTATTGAAATCTTAGAGTGATCAGAGATGGATCTCGGATCCAAGAATAGAACAATTTCAAAGTGTGTAAGAAATTCCGAGATTAAAAAGAAGTCCAATCTTGACCAAGATTTGGAGCATTTTGAATAATAAGTGTATAACTCCTCTTTCGTTATCTGGTCCTTCAAAGAAACAGGGTCAGTAAGACTAAGGTCAAACATCAAATCTTCCAAGGCAGAGGAGGATTGGGTATTGTACCAATAATAGGAGGATTTATTAGAACGATCTACAATAGGATCAATAACAGCATTCCAATCACCCCCAGCTATAATATAATGGTCTTTAAAGGTTGCTAAAATATTATGAATTTCTGCAATAAAAATATATTGCTGAGAACACGGGCCATATAAATTAAAAAATAGAATAGGTTTATTAATATTAGGAAATTGAGATGTGAAAAAACACCATCTACCATTTACATCAGACCTTGTATTAAGTATGGTACCCTGGAAAGATTTTTTAATAATTATCGCTACTCCTCTAGCACTAGAACTATTACCTGAAGAAATAATAAGTTTCACCCATTTCTTTTCTCTTACTCCTGCCCAATCCTTATCATACAAATGTGTTTCTTGAAGGAAACATATATTAGCATATGATTTAAAAATCAAGTGACAGATAAGCGCCCTTTTAGACTTATTTTGCAACCCTCTAATATTCCACGAATCTATATATAAAGTCATAATACAATAGGCTTAGTAGGCCTAGTATACACCTATTTTAGAAGAAGGGAAAAGCCTAAAAAAAATAAAGACGGTGACTTTGTAAAAACCAAAAGCGCTCATTTTTATTCGTAAATACATAGCTGACTTTTATTTTCAATCTTCTCCTATATTTTCCATACTTTCCTTTATCTATAATCACAAAATGACAGTGGCAAGAATAGAAAAGGGACAAAGAAAAAAACAAAATATGACAGCAAAGAGAATCCTTCCATACCTCCCCAGTGCCTACCCACCCCTCAAAACTAATGGAAGGAAATAATATATAATACATCTGAGAAGCTTTTGAAATGCTAGCATAATAATTCTTGTTATAACAAAAGAAAGAATAAAAATTAAGTAACAAACTAATACTCCAACAATATGTACATATATACATCACACACTGTTTCCAAGACACAGCCATGTTAGAACCCATAAACCAACACCCACGAGATCATATTCAGAACAATGAAATTAGCCATAAATAAAAGGAAAAGTGAAATTAACTTAACTAACTATAACCTATAAATATGCGATTTTTCAGAAAAAAATTAAAACTAAAAAAAATATTATTTATAAAATGTAAACATTTTTATGGTACATACCTAGAATAACTTTAAGATTATATTTTAAATTTTAAGATTATATTTTAGTGCATATTCAACAACACTAGTAAAAATTAAAATTTAAGATAAAAAATCGACATATAAGAACACTAGACATAATACATGCACATACTGAACAAAGTTGCAAATACCCCAAGAAAAAACTGTGAGAAGCATTTATATCTTAACTGAGTCATGTAAACTAGACCCCACCGCATGTATTAAGGCAGACATTAACAAGTAATACATTAGATATATATTAAATTATACCACCATTACTTAAATAACTACAGAATAAAGTCCAGAACAATGAACTGTCATTGTAGGAAACCTCATGAAGTGAGAACCTCATGAAGCGAAGCATATCAGCATCTCAGCGACAGAATCATAAGCAGAAGTTCCGCCTTTTACAGTTAAATTAGAGCCAGAATTCTCACGCAACTCCACACGGAGAAAATGTATCCACCATTTCTTAAATAACTAGAGAATGAAGTCCAGAACAATGAACTGTCACTGTAGGAAACTACATGCAGTGAGAACCGCATGAAGCAAAGCATATCAGCATCTCAGCGACAGAATCATAAGCAGTAGTTCCGCCTTTTACAGTTAAATGAGAGCCAGAATTCTCACGCAACTCCACACGGAGGAAATGTATCAGGAAAATAATCTCCAGAACTAATCATGACACCATTTACAGTCACCAATTCCGGAACACCATGTTGTTTACTGGCATCTGAAGAATCATACAGTCCTCCAACGCCTATTCGAGTTTTCTCACTTTATAGTTCAAGTTAACAAAGAAATCATGCCACACCAAGACCAGTGTTAAACCAACAGCAAGGCTTACTTACTTTGTTTGTATATTTGCCAAAAGATAAATCTTGACATCCTAGATAAATAGCCCTTGAACAACCACTCATGCTGAACAAATGATTACTCGCATAAGACACTTGCATATATCAGCACTTGTAAACGAACAGCATTTCTCCACAGCGCAATTGTAAGGCAAACTAAAAGTTAACCAAATACATTTTTATAACACTGGATAAGAATTGAAGGCTTTAATAAAAGCATCTTTAGCTTCAGACGGTGTACTCGCTGAATATTTAGTCTCTTTATATGTAAATAAAAGGACACTCGGGTATCTCATCTGAAACCTTATATTTCTTTTAATTAAATCAGCACAAAAGGGAGCTAACCTCTGCCTATTCAATTTTATTTGGTGTGGCAAGTCTTGAGTAAAAGTAATTTTATGACTGTTCCATACCAATATTTTTTGCTTTCTTGCTGACTGTAGAATATTTTGAACATCCTGAAAGTTCAATAGTTTGGTATAGATGATGCGAGGGATTTGTGAATCCTGTCTACGTCTAATGGCTCTATGTGCCCTCTCAATTATTATTTTATCAGCTGCAAAACTCGGACCCAAAAGTGCACTGAAAATCTGACCACAAATTAAAATAAGGTTTTGGTTATCATATGTTTCAGGTAGCCCCTAATAATAATATTATTACGGGCTTCTCGCTTCAAGATCTGTTAGTTTAATTTGTAATTCCTCAATAAGCACAGAATTATTTTTTGTTACATCAGACACTTGACTAATTTTAAAGTCATTATTTTGTGTTTTTGCTCTAAGCGTGTCCATTCTTTGTACTAACTGGTTAATAGATTTAGTAAGACCAGACATTTGGTCAGATATAACCTGGATAGCATCATGAATTGGTTGAAGCGCTATTTTCAGATCGTCGATGTGAAGATTCGGTTCAGTTTTTGTCTTCGCATTTGTTTTATTATTTGAAGAACTACTATCCACAACTGTTTTTGAAGTTCTCAACCTTTTACAAGTGTTATCTTTCTCAGGGGAGAGAATTGAGGAGATTTTTGCCTTGGTACTCTGGGCATCCATATTCTCCGCACTTTCTGTCATACCTGGATACCGATGTACAGAACAGAAGTAAGGAGCGCCAACTGCTAGAAGAGCGAATCCTGTCAGGCACCAAATTTTCACACAGGCCTCTCGAATACTCGTACTCCTTATCCCAGAAACTGGTTAAAGGTAAAAAATACAATTTTTACCAGAGAACAGACCACCAAACGACTTCAGGTATATTATATTAGCCTCTTATATCAGCGAGTAATAATTACTACCATTAAGAAACAGTTAAGGCTACATAAAATAAAAATTAGTGGTAAGAGCTCGTGGTTAGGGTGCTAACTAGCCGACCACCATCTTGGAATGTGTGTAGCATGTTTGTATTTCATTAATTGGTATGGTAAGTAAGTAAAAGGTGGGAGACTTGTACAGAAATTACCTTAAAGTATGAAAGCATACTTATTTGACTTATATATGTCCATTACTAAGTAGTAGGCCTCAGGCATCAAAGAGTCACAGTCATACCTCTCAAACGTAATGATGATCACATCATGTCCATAGTTAATCACCATATGTTTTTACTGGAAAATCCTTAAAGAGAGAAGTTAGAAAGGATTGATAGACATTGCAGTTTCTGACTTCAAAGCCCTCACAAGAGCCTTCACTACAAAGTTGAGAAATGTTGTGCTTTCAACTATCTAACTTTCCCAAGCCAATATAAGTCAAAGCTACAGTTACCAGTTCAACACCACAAATGCAGCTATAATAAACACTAAGGTAGTTATGCACCCTGAGCATCAGACACAAAGGTTGTTTATCCCTGAATATCCAAAAGATAGAAAACAGGGGTGTGGCACAATTATCATCACTTGTGCAGGGTGTTGTTTTGGGGAGGCAGGAAGCCTAGGATGAATGAAAAGGTCACTGAATGCATGTGAGTAAGAAAGAGAAGCAGGCAAACATTTAGATAAACCAAAAAATGGCAAGTGAGACTAAGTGAGTAACTGGTGTGTGTGTGTGTGTGTGTGTGTGTGTGTGTGTGTGTGTGTGTGTGTGTGTGTCTGTGTGTGTGCATTTGAGTATGTCTGTAGGTGTCCTCCAAGTGAAACTGGTGTGTGAGTATCTGCATGAACACAGCCAAGCTCTGTACTGGCTCTACATCTTGGTATGTCAGACAGTTGTGAGACATGCATGGTAGAGGTGGCAGTTCATTGTTGTCATCCCCAACCATGAGAACTGGCTTTGTCATAAGTTGCACTGGCATGTCCATGCCCAAGGTCAGGTGCAGTACTGCTATCTGAATGTGACTGATGTCTGCTGGATGAGCTCCCTTCACAGGGATGCTCAGGACCACAACCCCACGGCCTGCCATGCCTGGGTGTGGACAGCACACTCAATGATGGAGCCCTGGAAGTACTGCCATTATGGGAGCATGATCAGTTATGGCCATGTTAGCTGACAGCAGATCTGGCTGACTTACACCCACGTGGATGCTGCTCCTCTCTCAGCAGATGTTCCAGAACAGACAGTGCTCGTTCTATGACAGACACCCCTCATTCCATAAAAGACACCCCTTGTTCCAATAGGTCATTCACCCGATCCATAGAATCAGCAACATGGTGGAGGCAGTCATGCATGTCAGACAGTGCCATATCTACAACCCTGAACATTTGTCTGGACTACCTATAGGATGTTGCTGTGCCTCCATGATGGCCCTAAACATACATTGAGTGACATGGGAAGAGACACCTGCACCAGCTGGAAGTGGGACAGCAGGCCTCATAAGATCACCCCTATCAACCCTCCTGCATGGTACCTTTCCCCATACTTTGGCTATGCCCAGAGTAAACAGGCACTGACGTGGCAGTAGCCACACTTCCCTGATCAATGGCCTACTCCTCCACCTGTCCAATATCTGAGGGCTTACTGAAATGGGTAGGTGTAGGTCTACTGGCTGTGTCTGATGGAATTGCAGGGGATGGCTGTATGTCACCCTCCGTGTCAGATTCAACCTCTTCATCCCCCTGACTGTGCCTCATTTTGGACACCATCATCATCAGAGTCTGCTGATACACTGGCATCAGGTGACAGAAGGCCCACACTACTACTGTCATGATCACCTGTAATAAAAAGCAATAAACACAGGAATACATTAATAACTACACTACTATAGTCCAATGTATGCTAACAAAGTAATAGTGCTGCCACTCTTACAGACAGTACAGCAATATACTCAACAGGCCTGACATCAACAGCACACTATAAAATGTTTCTTTAAATTGCTCAGCAGTACTGACCTAACAATATTTGGCTTACTATCTGCAGAGGAGATGCTTCTCTGCAATCCAGATTGTTTTGGAAGAAGTTAAGCAAGTGGTAACAGCAAAATCACTACAATTAACAATAACACAATGGGTAATAATTTTACCCCTTTATATGTCCATTCACTGTACATTCAACAAGAATGTGCCCGACAGCTGCAGCCTAAGTTAATAAGTGTAGCAATCTTTAGTCCCCCCCTCAAAAATGACACGTGAGATAGAAGTAACTTATTGATTAAAAGCTCTTCCTGGAATATGTTTGCTATCTTTGAAACTGCTGCTATGATGTTTTTTATTTATTTTATTTTTATTTTATTTGACATTTGTTAACTGGGTTGTTCCAACTGATCCAGAGGCCCATTTTCAGGGGAGACCCAAGGAGAAAAGCTCCAAAAGATTTTACAGACACAAGAACAAATGTTAACATAGTTAACATCCAGCACATGCTGTACTGCACTCTCCTGGGATTTGTTTGGATCCCTAATATCTGCCCAAAAGTCTTCATTGGGTGATAATGGTGATTCCCTAGCAGGCTCTCCCCAGTATTTGTCTAGTCACAGCCCACTGCAGCTGCTTTCCTCTGTGCAGATGTGATCATGTCAGTGGCCCTGTGGCATACCTGCTCATATGTCCTGCCATGACCACCCATGGCATTCAGATCATCCACTATCTGTTGCCAAATTTTCATCCTGCGTGCCATATTTCCCAGTCCACTTTCCAGCAGAAAAGCAAAATGTTGCCAAAAGGCATCCACTATAACCTGATTCTCAGCATTGGTGAAGGGGGGGTCCCTGAGATTTGACATGCCTAAGTGGCATATTCATAGGTGTCCTAAAATTCAACAGAAGGATAATACACATAGGTATCATATAACTACTATATAATTGTTTCTAGATAAAACAGAAAAGGTAGCCACTCAGTATTACCCCCTGGAGAAACATATAACACTCAGCAGATGTGAAATATGAACAGGTAGGCTGCAAAACAAGGAGAGTAACCAGAGCTACATATCCTTGTTTGCACCATAACAGTAACTCAGCTTTGCTCCCCCAAAAATAGCAGTCTATCCCTGTTTGTGTCATAGCAGCAACTCACCTTTACTCCCCCCAGAATGACAGTTTACCCTTGTTTGTGCCATAAGAGTAACTTACCTTCTCCCCCCAAAAGAACAGTGTACCCTTGTTTGTGCCATAACAGTAGCTCATCTTTGCTCCATTCTGCAAAAGAACAGTGTACCCTTGTTTGTGCCATAACAGTAACTCATTTTTACTGTCCCCACAAAAGAATAGGAAAATGACACATTTTGCTAACAAACCATCATTAAAATGCTAAAAGCACTATCAAAGAAATGGTTCCTGAAACATTTAGACATATTTATCACACAGCATTTCATTTTCATGTATTAATAATCATGTATACCTCTGAAATGACTTGACAAACATGCCCAAGCCATCAGTACACTTCTAACTAATGCATACAGATAAAAACTGTAAAAGCCTTTGCTTCAGATTTTTCTTACATACATTCCAGCATATACAGTATGTAGCTGACAAAATGGAAACATACCTTCTGAAGTTCAGTACTCCTCTGTGCAGATATATCCTGAAGAAATAGCTTATGTGCAGTCTTCCCAGCATAAGCAAATCTCCTTATCATCAGTTTGCCTAGCTACATGGTTGCCTTTTTATGTGGTGTAGATTCAGGGCTGTTAGCACAGTGAAGATGCAAATGAGGTATTAACTCATTATAATTGCTGAATCCCAAATAGTAGCATCCATGTAGGAGATGTAAACATAGTGCATGCTCTCCCTCAGAGTTTTGTTTTAATGGACTGCAGAGATGGTCTGCACCTGTCACCCCTGGGATTCAGGTTACTAGCTAAAGCTCTTGCCACCCCTATAGTGCCTTTTTTAGGCAAGGTTCAAAGGACAAAACCACCACCATAACAGATACAAGCATGCAAAAATCTGAATGTAATGCTACTCAGTGCTAGAAGTCTAAACCTCAAAATGCACTCTCTCAAGGCACTCCTAAAAATGGAGAACATCGATATCTGTGCGGTAATTGAGACCTGGTTCAAGGATCCAGAGAGCACCCCTGCAATACCAGGCTACAACTCTTACCACACTTTTCTGCCACAAAACCAAGACCAAAACACTAAAGGTGGAGGAGTGTCCATATTCATCAAGGATATTCACACCTTCAGGCTAGTTGCCCAACATAATGCATCTGAAATTCTCCAGGTGCAACTAACACTAGGTAAGACTGCAATCCAAATTATAGCTTGCTACAGATCCCCTACCATGCCCCAAGATTCTCACTACACCTTTCTAAACATACTGAAAATATTAAGATACAACCAAACACCCTAACACTGGGTGATTTCAACTACCCTGCCATTAACTGGCAAAACTACTCGGGTACCAACACCTTTTCCCAGTGGTTCTTGGAATTCACAAATTCCAACACCCTGGATCAAATAATCCATTGTCCCACCAGGGGCCCCAATATCCTAGACCTGGTCATTACCAACATGGAAGATAGATGCTCCACACCAATTGTCACCCCCTCATTGGTCAGGTCTGACCATAAGCAAATCACCCTTGACATCCACATCCCACCCCCACCCCCCAGTAAGGAAACCTTCATTAAAAAAACTCTCCAAAGCTAACTTCATGCTACTGAAGTCATAAGTGACAAACATCATGACATTCATGCATACGGGATCTGAATGTTCGATTGCTGAATCCTACACTAAGGCACTGTATGAGCATATCCACTCATGCATGAATCGTGTCATCCCAAATAGAACCAAAATGCTCTCTTCCAAAAAAAGGAAGCCAAGCTGGTGGTCCCCTGCTATAAACAAACTATACAACAGAAGGAAAAAAATGTTGCAGAAAAGAGGAAAATCCCAGGATGCAAAAAACTCCCTCACCAGCCTCAGTAAGAAGCTGAGATCCCTCATAAAATCCTCAAAAGCTAGTTATGAAAATAAAATTGCCAAAGATTCCAAAGACATCCACAAGGCATTCCATAGTTATGCCAGGAATCTAAATGTAATGCTCTGATCTGCTCTGAGCTACAACAGAATGGCATTAAATATACTGATCCCAAGGATATTGCCAATATCCTGGCAGATCAATTTAGTGCCAACTTCACAACCTTCTCACCCCCTAAAGGGCCCATCTTAATACCAAAAGCTTGCCAAATTCTGGTAGTCATGGCCACACAGTTAGAAACCTCACTCTCCAAAGCTCAGAATACAGCATCCATGGGACCAGATGACATCTCGGGCTGTGTACTACATGAACTACAAAATGAACTGGCATCTCACCTAAGTGTCTTGTTTAATCATAGCCTAACCTCAGGCTTCGTGCCCACTGAGTGATGCACAGCTACAGTTATCCCACTCCACAAGGGGGGATCCATCTTGGATCACGGGAACTACCGTCCCATCAGTCTGGTGAGCCTGATCTGCAATGGCATGGAACGCATTATCAAGGAACTTATAAACAAAGACATTGGCAACCTTCAAACACTGGACCCCTCCCAGTTTGGGTTCATGAAGGGCCAATCTTGTCTCCTGAACCTGATTGACTTCTTCGAATCAGTCTCCAGAGCAGTGAACAAGGGTAAGGCATTCCACACAGCCTATCTGGACCTCACCAAGGCCTTCAACACCACCCCCCACTCTTGAATCATAGATAAACTTACTAAGCTGGGCATAAATCCCTATGTCACTCGATGGGTTGCCAACTGGCTTACTGACAGAACCCAGACTGTAAAAGTAGCCGACTCCAAATCCAGCTCCAGACAAGTGACAAGTGGAGTACCTCAGGGTTCAGTCCTGGGACTACTCTTGTTTGGCATCTACTTCTCTGAAGTACAGGCCAGCACTAAGGGACTCTGGATAACAAAGTTAGCAGATGACTGCAAACTGGGAGCCATTATTGAATCCCCAAATGATGTGGATATTCTACAAAATGGCCTTAAAGAAACAGATGCCTGCTGCCAGAGCCATAGGCATAAACGTAATGCCAAGAAATGTATAGTTATCCCCTTTGGAAAAAACATGTACCCATGAATTACCATATAGGTGGCAGTACACTAAACATTGAAAGTGTGATGAGAGACTTAGAGACACAGGTGGACAGTGGTCTCAACTTTGATAAACATATCACCACAGCAGTCAGGAAATCCTTCCATGTGGCATACCTCATCACTAAGGGCTTTTCATCCAGAAAAAAGGAGGTCATTGCCCCACTGTACTCATCCCTCATTAGACCCATTATAGAGTATAATGCCCTGTTTGTTATGTACCTCACAAGACATCTGCAACAGCTGGAAAGGCCACAGAAATACCTCAATAAAAGAATCACAGGCCTAAAGCAGATGCCATATGCTGACCGTCTAAAAAAATTCCAGCTATACTCTGTGGCATATCGTCTACTCAGAGGTGATCTCTGCTTAACATACAAGGCCATGTCAAACCCTGAGCTGTTGGACATGTCCACTTAAAGAAATCCCAATCTCTCAGAGTCACATGCTCCAGGGATCTAAACCTTGTCATCACAATAAACAAAACATGCTGGAGGGATAGTTTCCTGACCCAGAGACTCCCCATTCTCTGGAATAGACTGCCCATACATGTCAAGCAGAGTGTCTCCTTGGCCCTCTTCAAATGGAACCTTGATGATTGGATGGGAGATAGGAAATTCACCCCGGGGATCATGTCAATCGCCGTGATAGACAGGAGTCCAGGGAAGTAAATATTGTGGGAAGAAATATCCAGGGAATTGTTATGGCTAGGCTTATATAGGCCCTAGGGCCGATATAGCTTAGTACCAACCTATGAACCTATGAACCTATGAATGATTAGTGGTTAGGAGAAGGAAAACACAACAGTACTGAAGGCAGTTATCGATAGCTTTTTTGGTATTTTATAGAGTTGTATCAACTTGAACATGCATATCTCAACTGTAAAAGCAAGTATGCATGCATTAGTTTGTAGCACAAACCAAGAGTACAATAATTAGACTTTAGTTAGAGATTTTGGATTCAAATACCACATTTCCCAACTATATAATATTGTTAATTCTTCAATAATATTTAAATTAAATTAAAACCTGTATACCAGTAGCACAAATGTTCTGTTGTAAACTGTATTCTGTATAACTGGGACATGCATATGTGCAAAATATGCACATGTCAAGTATTACATGCTACAGTCTGTAGTACAGTGTGCATCTGCTAGGAGGTGCTAGTCTTAAATGTAAAAGTTAAGATAATAGTGTCAAATAATTGTATTAATGCATTGTATGTCACATAAGATGGTACTAATCTTATCTCTTTTTGTCTCTCACCCTAACTCTTATCTCTCTTTTATTTATTTAATTTTTATTTTATTTCATATTATTTATAATAAAATATTTTTGTGTAATTTTTATTTCACTTTATTTTCTTTTATGAATATTTTTTTATTTTATTTTATGTTATTTTACTTTATTATAAAAATTATTTTTTATTTTCTTTTTATTTAATTTAATTTAATTACATTTTTGTTTCTTTTTGTAATTTTATTATATGTCATCAAAATGTATCCATGTCATCCATGCATACCACATCACTAAAAGCTCCACAGCACAGTGGGGTATGCTTGTCCCACAGGATTTGCCTGGCCACCCTTCACCAGCTCCAGCATCGATGCCCAGCATGTCTGGGAGCTAACCCGGTATTAACCATATTTTATTGTAGTTGGTTTCGCTTAACATTTTGAATAAATCAACCTTATTGAAGAAACACAAAGCAGCGTATATTTGGATGAATAAGAGAAGGAAAGTACTGCATGTTCCGTTTTCTCACAGCTATTTTGGGTGTATAGTTGTAATGGCTTTTTCTTGGTTTGTAGATCATCATTATAAGACATGAGTGGAGGACAGTGTCAAAGGCCTTGGATAACTCAACATAGGCAGTATGTCCTGTTATCCCTCATCCAGGTCTTTGGGATCAGTATCAATCAAATCTACAAGATTTAATAAGCAAGATCTACTCTTGACAAAAGCAAAATGGGTTGGGTCAAGTGTGCTGAATGTCACCTATGTTCTTGCGGATATGGTCCATGCTGAGTCCATCCATAGCCTTGCAGAAAAGGATTTTAGGTGTCTGGGTCAATAGTTGTAGGTCAGCATGTTATGAGATTGATATGCATTGCATAGCACACAACATTTGATATTACAGTTTGTAGTGTGGTTGATATTTGTGTGGAAAAAATACTATGACACCAGGGTTGCAGTGCTTGGGGGCATGCCGATGCCCCTTCAATCCCTGAACCCTCATGTAGTCCTGTTCTGGAGGCTGATTCAGTGGTATCCTCCGGGAGCAGTGGTGGCAGAGGTGGTGATTTTATTACCTGCACTAAGTTGCCAGGAATGGTTTATAGGATTGTGCGCCGCTCCTTTGGTGCATGCCTACACTGGCTAGAGAAGCCACTCTCCCTCATTTTGCGAAGTACTAGGAGAAAGAAAAGGAGATGTCAAGCACTCCAACCAGTGGTGTAGTGAGGTGACAGTGTTAACAGTCCAGTGGGTGAGGACTTGATTCTCACTGTCACCCAGCTTGATGACTGTGGGTTCAGAATGTCCCCAACCTCACCCCAATCATGATGTCCCCCACACTTTGTGTCTATCAACATCCATGTCTCTTGTCTTGTCTGTCTGCAATTGCTTCCTCACCTACAAAGATGTACCTGACCCAGACATTCCTACATCCCTTCCCCTACATTCCTTTCTCTCTGAAAAAAAATGGACACCTGTCCCACAAAAAAAAAAATTCATCCCATACATTGCTCTCCATTTTGCACATGTAACTTCTTGACACACTTGATTCAGTCCAATTGGCTATACAACATGATTGTTGTGGTCACCCCTCTCTCTGGAGGTGACATCCCAAATTCAATTAATATTTTGTATATATGTTCACATTACACTGTTAAAGAAATGGATAGGTATGATTCTTTCCTACCTCCTTCCTGCACATTCCTTTCCTGATTTCCCTTTGTTCTTTCCCCTGCTTGTTCCCCATTTCACCACTTTCCTATCTATCCCATTTTCACACCTTTAATTTGGTCAAAAATAGAATAACACACACCAGACATAAGTTCCTGGAAAACAATGGATTCCCTTCAGTTTTTGGGATCCATGTTTGTGTGGAAGTGTGCACCATGCACCAACATGCAACAATAGTGAGAGGCAGCAAACAGGTTTGGTTACCATCATACACTGCTGCTTAACACCACTGCTCTATGACAACACACAGCAACACATCTTATATAAACAATTCACGTCATAGAATTATCAGTCTGTAATGCAAAATATTAAAAAGTATTAGATACACCTGTATTCAAACCCAGTGCCATCTGGCCCCAAAAAGAAATGCATCAATGTATTAACACATGCTGCCACAGAGTCAGTTAAGCAGCAGGTGTATTTCATAGACTCAGTACTATCAGACTTTAGCAATGTGCTTTATGGTTGTGCACTGCTTAGCTATGGAAAAACAAGTGTATCACACATACGTATGCACTACGGAAATCATCTCGCAAATCCACTGCTCTCTGTGCTATTGAAATGTACATATTATACTGAATTACTGCTGTTTACTGCCCATTCCCTGTCTATGCCATCAAGTTCATGTGGAAACAATATAAAATGAGGTCCCTATCTAACAATATGTTAAATATTTACAATACACCCATGTGTTGGCATGCCCCCAAGCACTGCAACCCTGGTGTCATAGTATTTTTTCCACACAAATATCAACCACACTACAAACTGTAATATCAAATGTTGTGTGCTATGCAATGCATATCAATCTCGTAACATGCTGACCAGCAACTATTGACCCAGACACCTAAAAATCCTTTTCTGCAAGGCTATGGATGGACTCAGCATGGACCATATCCGCAAGAACATAGGTGACATTCAGCACACTTGACCCAACCCATTTTGCTTTTGTCAAGGGTAGATCTTACTTATTAAATCTTGTAGATTTGATTGATACTGATCCCAAAGACCTGGATGAGGGATAACAGGACAGATTGCCTATGTTGAGTTATCCAAGTCCTTTGACACTGTCCTCCACTCATGTCTTATAATGATGATCTACAAACCAAGAAAAAGCCATTACAACTATACACCCAAAATAGCTGTGAGAAAACGGAACATGCTTTACTTTCCTTCTCTTATTCATCCAAATATACGCTGCTTCGTGTTTCTTCAATAAGGTTGATTTATTCAAAATGTTAAGCGAAACCAACTACAATAAAATATGGTTAATTTAAAACAACAAATATTCAATGCTTTTCGTTTTCGGCTGTCCAAAAACTTTTTCAAACAAGTTATTACTCCTCCTCTTTCTTCTATTTATAACATCGAATGACATCACATGTCTCTTACACAATGTAAAATTAACTTATTTATCATTAATCTTTTATATTCTAATATACATTTGTTAATTAATACAGTCAAGTCTCTACTGTCATATACTCCTGTTATATATTCTTATCTATTCCAATGTTAATACGTATGCAAACCACTTTGTAACACATTAAAAGTACTCTAAGTTGCCTGTTTTTACTCTAAAAGGAATGCATATATATATATATATATATATATATATATATATATATATATATATATATATATATATATATATATATATATATATATATATATATATATATATATATATATATATATGGACCCTTAAAGAAAGAATGTACGAACATCTGTATAGTATAAGTCATAATAAACTAGATAATGCATTGGCAAGACACACGACAGAATACCCAGGGCATAGTTTTAAGTTCCGAGTTATTGACCAAATAAGAACTGATATAAGAGGTGGACCTGATAGTCTTCTTTTAGAAAGACTAGAGTTAATGTGGCAACTCATTACAAATGCATGTGTCTATCCAGGTATCATTGAGATGTATACTATCCTATGTATTTTAAGACTAAAGAACTTAGACAGAAGTAACTGACGTGTATTACATCACTATGTCTATAAGTGTTAGCGACACAAGATTCAGACATTAGTCATAATCATTTAGTATACACCTAGACTCTCTTGGTGTACAGTTATTTAGAATGACTAATTTTATGATAATTATAGGAGTCTTTGTATAGAGCTATGTAGTCTATATGTTAGACCAGTGTAACGTTAACCTGTAAAAATAGTATATAAACAGTTTAGGCACACGCTAACTACTTGTGTTCGATAATTAACTTTCATCTATCAGGCACATAGTTACATACACAATTTCATTATCTTTATTATTTGGATTTTATTATTATTTATTTTTATTATTTATTATTTTTTATTATTGTATGAGCATATAAGTAGGATATCAGTTCCATAAGCATTAACATGAGTAGGAACGGAAATGTATTTTTAGAAGATAGATGTGGATGAACTAGTAACGCATTGTAGAAAAGTTACTAAATGGTTCATGGCGTGCTCCTTTTGTTTAGAGTATGCACCTGTATCTTTAAGTTTTACTCTAAAATGGCAATATAGCTTCAAGAACTTGAAGACATGGAAGAACATATAGTACAAAAATAATAAAATAGTATTAGTTTGTATGCATACAAGTGATGTGTAATATACGCACTACAAACTATTACAGTGTTTTTCCAAATATGACAATATAGAGTTTCAGGTAGATACAGACATTGAAAGATAGGGTAGAATACAAAGTTTAAAAATAATATATAAAGGTAATGGTTTGAATTCATATAAGTAACGTGCTTAATAAACACTACTTAAACAATATATATATATATATATATATATATATATATATATATATATATATATATATATATATATATATATATATATATGAACCTCACCAGACACCTGCAGCAATTGCAGAAAACACAGGGTTGTACCTGAGAGACTCCAGGGGCTCCAAACATGGGCATAAATGGAAAAACTGAAAGACCTGTCACTGTACTCAGTATCATGCAGACTGCTTACCTACACATGCCCTACAGAGCAGTCTTAGGCCCTACCTTACTGGAAATGTTGGAAATCTGCAAATCAAATGGGACAAGAATAACTTGGTCCAGGGTTCTTATCCTAGCCTGTGAAATAAGCAGGGCATGCTAAGGAGACAGATATATCCCCAATGACTCACTGACCTCTGTAATAGAGGCTCCCATTGCATGTGAAGCAGTGCTCCTCAATGACCATGTTCAAGTGCAACTTTCACTTCTGGTTGGGTGATGAGGAGTGGTGATTCATCACTGTGACAAAGTAGAAATTCCCTGAGGCTCCAAGAGCAGAATCATTTTTTTAAAAAGCCTTTTTTACTGTTTTACTTCACTGTATTTTTGTACTGTTTCATACTGTTTTTAACTGTATTTTCATTGCTAGATAATGTTTCATTACTATAATTACATTTTAATTGAATTACTTAACTATAAACTGCTTTTTCACACTTAAGAGTTGTATTTTCTGTTTGTGAGTGCATGTCCCATTAAAGATCATTTACACAACTTCCATACACAATACTAGGAATGGGATATCACAATACTCTGCACTCTAGGTACATTGTCCTGTACTATGTTTGGACCATATACTTCATATTCATATCTCTCAACTGTCCAGATATTCTCAGAATGTCCAGAAGTTTTCCTTATCAAATTTATGGCTTTTTGCCATATCACTGGGATGATCTCAGGACTGATATGAGCAAATATTACATATATTTGGGGTCATATCTCTCAACTGTCCTGATTTGTGCAGAATGTCCACTCTTGATCTCATATTTCTTATTTTTTTTTCCTCATAACATATTGGTTTTCTGGCAAAGCATTGGCATGTCATTGCAGATTGAAGTCAGAAACCAATGACAGACATTTCAGTTTCAAACTTCATGCTGTTCAGACAGTTCATGGTTCTGTACAACCTATTATTCCTTCCACTTTCTAATTACGGAAGAGCAATATTACAAATACGTCCCTAGATTTGGGTCTTTGTCCCCCCATTATTTATGGCTTTGTCCAGATTTCTTGCTCTAAGGGGTTGAGAGAGTTTCATTCTAAGGCATTTCTATGCAACATCTATGACAAATATGTCCCTACTTCTAGTCATTTGTCTCCTCATTATGTTGGCCTCTGTGCAGATGTGTCATACTAACACATTGACAGCTATCTGTGAAATCCTGGTGATCACTTTGACATTCTGCGCAAATTCGCTGATGGTAGCTGCTCTGCTTTACACAGAATTCATGTCCATGTTCACTTACATGGTTTCCTGGTGGGCAACATGATTGCCTGCCATGAAACCTGGCTTAGACAGGCCCCACATAATTAACATGCATTGTGAGCTACCACTCCCCACATACACTGCACAAATATGTAAACTCTGTGTAGACTTCCAGCGGACGCAGCACAGAATCTATTGAATCCCAGGGACTGTGTACTATCAGTGGCTGCTATGTGTTTAAATAACACATTAGTAGCCACCTGTCTTCTAATATCAGATAAATAGCCACAAAATGTTCTTTTAAGTTTTTATTGCTTTTCCCTACATAGAATGCAGTACATTTGCAGCATGTGGCTAAATAAACAATATTCACTGAACTACATGAAGCAAAGCATTTATATTTATATTCCGTCACTGTAGCTGTATGTTTGAATATATTATCAGTTGATATATAAATATAAAACTGACAACTGAAACAAGGACTAGTATAATCTGTCATAAGTTGAACTACATTTGTTCTTGGTAAATCCTTGTAACATAATTGCTCTTTTAAATTCCTTTCTTTTAAACATAAACCTCACTCAATCACCTACTATATTCTTTATCTCAGGAACTGCAGATAATATGGACCAATTCTTCCTTATAATAGTCATAATTTGGTCTGACCTCCTATTATATTTCATAAAATATCTCATACCAAATTCCTCATTTTTAACCTTCTTACTAACACATTTAGAAAAAATGGTGTTCCTGTAGTTCCACTTTGTAGTTCAACCTCTAATTTATTAATTTGTAAACTCTCCAGTTATAGCTTCTGTCTATAAAGTCTATACTCATTTCATTAACTTGCTCATTAGTTATGCTTCTTAGTACTTCTACTAGCTCTCAAAAATTGCCCATGAGCCACCCCATTAAACACATGCTCAGGGTGTATACTCATCCTTTGCAAATATTTATTCTTTTGAATGTTTTTCTTATGTAATTTAGTATGTATAATACAATCTAAATGATAAATATAAATATCTAAAAATAACTAAAAAATGTACTATTCTCATTTAACTAATCCAAAAAAGATTAAAACTGAACCTCCCTTCCTGACCATATTAAAAAGATATCATCCACAAAGCATTTATACCTCAAAATAAAAGAAGCATATAAGCCATTCCAAGCAAATTTTTCTGCCCAATGTAACCAGTGTAAAGGAGAACACATTTGCTAGTTTGCTAGTTGAGTAATAAGTACAACTTTAGTCTAATCTTATGGAGCAATGCCCCTTTTAATACAAACTTAGTGCTCATCAAACAACTAGGTGCTCAGGAACTTACGGACAGTTTCATAACAAAATAGAGATTCTAATCACCTGTATCTATACAGGGCATTGCTAACCACTGCTGCATGATGAGAACCATCACACAATATGGCTATTTAATAGAGGGAGAGAAAATGAGTAAACCAGTGAAACAACCTACTGGCCAATCACAGCAAGCAGATGTTAACATTTCTTCAGTGATTTTCAGCATAGAAAAGTCTAGGCTATACTCTACTCTCAGTAGATGGCAGAACTGACTTTGTAACTGTAAGCTACTAAAATGAAGCCCAAAATCCAATAACCAGTTTAAACAGTAAACCTAACAGCTAGCAATTTGAACCAGGCAGAAATGCAGAAACGTAGCGGTTGATTAGAGTGGCAAAAAACTAAAAAAAAACTTTTAAAATAGATGAGTGCAAAAACTCTGCAAATAATGCATCAATATAAAAAACATCACTACTATATTTCAAGATGAAGTGCAACATCGCAATAAAAAAGTAATTATTTGCCACTAGCTACCTTCTCCCAGCTCTCTTATACAGTACACCCATTCTAACCAACCTTCAGTCTATAGTTAAAAATAAGCTGGAGGCATGGTATAATAAGGCTGCAAAATTTGCACCAACAAACAATAATACATCCAGCACTGTACTTCCCTTAAGGCATTAAACTGGCTTGAACTGCCTCACCACTTAGATTACATACACCGTATCTCCACTTACAATATTATTCACAAAGCAGATGACTGTTCTGCTATTAGTCCTATTTTCCATCCTTACCACCCTAATAGACCACTTTGCTCTAATGAACATTTTCTCAGCATATATAAACCCCTCAAATCCTCTGGCAAAAGTCTCTACTTATACTCAGTCACAAAAAACTGGAATTATAGCCCTTTGCAAATTAGATCTACATCTAACCTCAAACATCTACTAAATGACCACGTAAATAAGATGTGGGTCTGCTTCTGCACTACACCAGGCTGAACCAGTCTCTCCATACCCCCTGGCATATTACTTACTAATTCCTTTTTTCTGAATATAGTAAATCTAATTCTTAGGTAAAGGACAAGTAATATTTTGCCTACACTACATTATCTAGTCATATCTGTTCAAAAGTGTGTACTTAGTGTGTATATCATTTCTATGAACAATAACTAAGGTTCTGAGCTTTTTAATTATTGACAATGTTCTTTTATCAGTTTGATATCTCTGTCCAAATATTTACACTCTATATAAGTTCACACTATGTGAACTGAAATTGTGATTTGTTTTTACATAATTAATATGTCTTATGCATTAGTTTTTGTAATAACTTTATTATTTAACTGTAACCTTACTGTGTTATTGTGGAGCTTTCCTTCCAGTGCCTCCACAGAAAATGCAATATCATTCCATTTGGACATTCCTGGTAAATAAATGTCAACAAATATATACATTTTAACTATGTATGGATCTGAATAAAGCTCAACAGTCAAATACAGTGGCAGAAACAGCAGCACCACAAAATATCTGAGTTCAAAAACTGCAAATAATGCACAAATATAAAAGTGCTAGTATATTTCATTTTTTTATTTATTCTTTGTTGATTGGTTTAGTGGCCTCTTTTCAGGGGACACCTTAGGGGGTATTTAAACTGCTAGGAGAAGTTTGGCTAGGACATCAGGAAACTTCCATTCTTTTTGATAGGTGCTATGGGATGTTTTACATCCACCTGAGCTACCAGCAAATGATGCAGACAGAGCTTCAGATTAACATCTCATCCAAAGGATGACACACTCAAGAGTGCACCATCCTCCTTCTGCTGCACCGCAGTGTCAGTAATCAATCTGCCTAGATTTTCTCCCTAGGCCTCCACTGAAAAAGGCTCATGCTCAAGTGGACATACCCGCTTAACAAATGTCAAATAAATAAATAAATATTGAGACCGTGATGTGCTTTGTATATTTGCTTTAACATTTCAACACATTGTAATAAGGGCATTACTTTTCTGTCTTGGAACCACCATGCTCAGACAAATGTGCTTGGATGGTTTGAAAGTTATACATCCATCTCAGATATATAACAATTTGTCATTGTTAATCTTTACAGTTTGTTTTGACATTTTGAGTTTTTGAGTCTTTTTTTTTTGTAGTCACTGGTCACATTGTCATGATGTTCTGCACGTAGATGACACAATATTCTTAGGTATCTCACTGTATCTGGTCACATATAGGATTTCTGGAAAGCATATCAGCCCCAATCAACAGTAAATGGATTGCTGCGACATTGAATTGTTTCTTTCCTTTGAGTAATCATTGATATCTGGGTGACATCGTATCTAAATAATAGGAATTAATCATTGTAACTAATGGCTTATGGAGCTGTAACCTCGCTACATCAGTAGGCATCTGCTGCATTTCTCACATTCCCACATAGTCATATGTCATTTCTTTTAAATCTGTGAAAATCTCTGTTCCACACTGGTTAACATGCTTTGGCAATAAGGAAATGGATTTAATGCTTGTTCCTCCAGTTGGAGTAATGCAGCACCTAGACCAAAGCTTTGAGCACAAGCACTCACTGTTGTCATATGTTAGCACCAGAACAGTTGTCAGTATTTATAACAAAACAAAACAGAAAATAATCCACAGGGTAAATACTTCGTTGCAAAAAAAGTTAATATAAACGAAAACAAGGCAAGTGCTCACAACCAAACAATCAAGCAGGTTCTTAAAACCCTTAAGTTCTTTGTTCAAAGAATTTATTATAAACAGCAGTAAAAACAGTTACGGCAAGCGCTTTCGCTAATATGCTTTTTCAGACCATCCAACACTTAATAAAACAAATACTCTATATATAAAAATATAAAAAAAAATTGTCCAATCACAATGCTATTCCAATTAAGTCATACAACTTCTTAAAAGAACAATGTCATATCACATAAACATAATCTATTACCATATAAAACATTTCATAATACATTATGAAATGGAAAGAGTAGAAAATGCAAACAGCAAATGCATATAAAAAGGGAACAAAAATGCAATATGTGAAGGGGTATAATAAACATTTTCCATCCTATTTCTGTATCCTCCGTTTTTTAAGTAGGGGTTTGATGGATGCCCTTTCATTCAACTCCCTCCCCCTATCCGCTCTGAGAGTAATAATCCAGTTGGTTTCTCTGTATTCCATGTGATTCCTAATATCACCTTCTCTAATATGCGGAATAACAACCTCTAAAACCCTAAAATTGAAACTATGTGTGTCCCCAGCTTGCATAAATAGGCAGGATTTACCTTACCCTGTGGCAAATGTAATTTTTGTCCCTTAATTAATACATCAAATCCTTTTCATCATCCTGATCTCCAGAAAGAATTCATGTTTCATACTACTGCTACCTGTATGAAATCTAATGTGGTATATTTAGCGGAATGTGAAATCTGCCACTCGTTCTATGTTGGCAAGACCAATAGGATCTTTCAAGGCAGGATAAGAGAACATATGTACAATGTTAAGAAAAAAGAAGAGCATAACGCACTTTCTAAACATATTATGCATATTGTGCTATTTAAAAATGTGGACTATTTAAATGCTATGACCAAAATTGTTATGGATTCCGGAAATTACGAAGTGGTCTCTCTTAATGAAATCCACGTAGGATATAAGAAAATTGACCTTGCTATTGAGGAATATTTGTTGGATAATAGAATTTCCAAAGATGTTTATGATTTTCTTAGGGTTGATTTTCCAGTTTTAGCCACTATTTTCGGCATCCCCAAAGTCCATAAATGTGTATCCAACTCCCCTTTCAGACCGATTGTATCTGGTAGTAAGTCTAAAACCTTTCCTATCGGTGTGGTAATAGATCGATGGACTAAACCCTTGTATGAAAAGATCCCCCACCTCATTAAAGACTCTTGGTCTTTTTTAGGGAAATTATCCCCCCGATTTGTGGAGTAATGATTTGTTTTTTTTGACTATCGACGTTGTCGATTTATTTTCATGTATTCCGAGGGACATTGGTTTGGAGTACTTTTCTAATAGTCTTAGAACTATTTCTGGTTTTACTTGGGACCGTATTTGTGTCCTGGTAGATATGATGTCTTTGGTTTTAGACCACAATTTCATTTTTTTCAAAGGAGAATTTTACAGACAAATTAGAGGAGTGGCGATGGGTGCCTCTTGTGCACCCATCTTCGCTAATCTAGTTATGTTTGAGTGGGAGAATCAATTTCTTTTTTCTAGTAAATATTTTTCTAATATTTCTTTTTATAGTAGATATCTTGATGATTTGTTCATCTTATGGAAAGGGCCTGTTAGTGAGATTTCATCATTTATGGATTACATCAATAAAACCACTGATTTTTTGCAATTTACCTACCAATACAATACCAGCGGGATTGCCTACTTGGATACCTTTATCAGTCATTCTTTTAATGGTTTTGATTCGAGGATATATCGGAAAGACACTTTTTCCAACAATTATTTACACTTTTCTAGTGATCATCCTCGGTTTACCTTTAAGAACATTTTTAAAGGGCAATGCATTAGAGCTGCCCGTATGTCATCTAATAAGGGTATTATGTTAAAGGAACTTGACTTTATTAAATCATTGTTTTTGGATAGGGGTTATCCAAATAGTATGCTAAATGATGTTATCTCATATGTCAAACGGGAATGGGGTAAAAAATTCTTTCCAATTTTAGGGAAAGGTGACCTGTTTAGGAAAGCTTCAGTGACTTCATCCATTCACGGGTCCAGAGTATGTGTTTTGAATTTTTCCCCTTATGTTCAATATATAAAAAATATTATTTTCGAATGTTGGAGGTTGTTTCAAGCTGACTAAGATTGTGTTAACATTCTTGGTAACCAGCCTAATTTTGTGTATAGGACTGGCCCAAATATCAAGGATCTTTTAGAGTTAAGGAAAAAACCAAGATTTACTTTTGGTATGACCAAGAAATGTGGATACTGTGGGCAATGTTCATCTTTATTAGACACTAATGGGGTTAGGTTGGATGACCTTAATAGAGTTTATGTTAAAAGTAAAGGTGGTAATTGTCAAACTCCCCGTGTGGTGTACATTGCTGTTTGTTCTAAATGTTCTGTGTTTTATATTGGTAAGACCGAGAGGTCTTTCCGAAAGCGTATTTACGAACATTTGTATAAAATTAGAACTGGTGATCAAAAGAATGCTTTAGCCAGACATATTTCTCTTTATGATAATACTCACATTTTCAAGTTTTTCATAATTGACAGGGTTGATATTGTCCCTAGTGGTGGGAATTGGAAAGTTAATTTGGCCAAAAGGGAAGCTACATGGCAGATTAGAACCAACGCCACTTGTTCCCCAGGTATTAATGATTTATAAGTATTAAGCCATTTTTACAAGTTTGATTTTCATTTATTATTTTTATTATTATTATTATTTTTTTTTAATATTTTCAGTATCACTTTAGGGTACATTTCTAGTAGATATGTTTATATACATATATACATTTATAGTATTAATATTTATTAACCATATTTTATATTTACGTCTTCATATCAAATCATTGAATTCATATGTATATATAATTAATATGTATATGTGTACAACTATTTAATTATTAGTTAGCTTTATCATTTATGTATTACCGCTGGGGATTTATGAGATGTTAATGGGGTATGTGAACCTTTAGGATTGTTTTATGTTATTTTTGCCTTTTGTAATAAGCATTTTTAGCGTGTTTTCATGCATTTTTTCACTCATTCCTTGTATAGAGGAAAACGTATTAACTTTTTGGAAACGGTCTCTTTAAGATTTTTGGCGCCAACATTTTAAACTTGTGTATATAATGGGCAGATTCCTTTTGTTCAGGGTTCTGATGAAGTCTGGCTATCAGACGAAAGCGCTTAACCCTGTATGTGTGTACATTTTGTTTTGACTATGTCAGTTGGATTACGTGAATTTATTTGCAATAAATCCTTCTAACTTTCTACTTTGGATTCGTGGGTCATTCCCTACATCTTGGGATTGTTTCTTGTGCTGTTGGAAGTCTTCAGCCTTGGGTCGGCTTGATTTGGTTTTCTTATCAAAATGGTGTTTTTATTTGCATTTATGAATGTTCGTTAATTGATTGATTGATTAATTGTGATTTCAATGAGTATTTAAGAGGATCTTGCTGGGTGTGTTTTGTATGACTCTGATGAAACCAGTTTACCTGGTGAAAGTGCTCAGTCGGTGTGCTTGTTTGGAATAAACAGTTTCCTTATATATCTGCATTGAGTTCCTGGTCTGTGCCTTATTGTCTACTCCGCTCACATTGTGGTCGACCTTGTTTTTCTCTTTTTAAAGTGGATTCCTGTATTGGAGTTGGTGTTTGAACTGAATTTCACAGTTGGTTGACTTGGTGTTTGTGGCGTTGGCATGGTGAGACCAGAACATGGAAGGTATTCTCAAAGAGCTTACAGCAGTGTTGGGCAAGTTGGTTCATGTGTATGAAGAGGAGAGGGTTAATAACGATGACACTCCGGTTAATAGTCCTACGGAGACACAAGTAGAACTATATACTATGCATTCACCAAACGACATCACACCAGGGCAAAGGGATAACCCTACTGCTACTTACAGTGGTGTCGTTGGGAGGAATCAACCTGGAACTAGTGCTTCGAATGCTGCTGTGGCTGCCTCATTGGGTTCAAAGAACTACACTACCCAGCAACGTAATCTCGCTTCCTGGTTCGAGGCTCCTGAGTTGAGCTTGCAGCTTGATTCGTCCACGAGTGATCAGAGGGGCGATGGTCATCAACCTGTTCTCACGCTCAGAGAACAAATCTTCAAATATGAGAAATTGTGTACCAAATACTGAGCGGTTCAACTAGATAGCTTGTTCTTGTCTAAATCTAAGGACCTGAAGCAGGTACCGAAGGGTCTACGCATTTGGAAATTGCCTACGGGGGTTGACCCTGGGTCGGAGGCCTACAAGGAATTAATTGAATTATATCAGAGAACAGGTATGGAACTGCTTGATGTGATTTTACGCAATAACGATATCAAACTAAAGCAGCTTCGTGAAGAAATTGTTAGGCTTGACTCGAGTATTACTAATGATTTATTGTTTTTTCAACACAAGAACCACTTTGAAAAAGTTATTAAGAATGTTGAAAGTTTTGTTAAAAAGAACACGATTATCAAAAACAAGAAGTTGGCTAGAGACTGTATTGAATACAAAAACATGGTAGCATATCCACCAGGGTGTAACGCAACCGGTTTTCAAATCGGGACATATACTAGGGCTGACTCTAGTAGTTCCAGCAGAGATTGTATTGATGACTGTCAGGACCAAGATACTTTTTTAGAGGAGCCGGTGATGCCTCAGAGGTCCGAAAGACTACAGAACAAGGGGCAGCACTATGGCAAATTTCATCAATTGAGTCCCAGGAGGAGGGGAATGAATTACCATTAATATTTTCCACCTCTGACTTTATTGTTGATTTTGAAGTGTGCAAGGACATTGGAATTTTGTTTATTCCTGACAGTGTTTATGATCAATCTGTTCATGACGATTGTGTTATGGGGGGGTCAGTGATTATAACAATACCATTACGGTACCTTTACCAACATGCATTTCTGACGACGTTTTGTTTGTTACTGGCAGTGTTCATGATAATGTTGTTTATGACGAATGTGTTGAGGTGGGGGTCAGTGACTATGACAATACCATTACAAAATCTGCACCATTATGTAGTTTGCAAGACAGGGTTAGTAATCATGGGTTGACCAATGGAAATGTGTACAACAATTTTTTGTGCTTTGAAAGTGAACATGTTGCAGAGGATGGGTGTGTCTCTGCACCGGTAGGTTCTGACATTCTTGGATCTATGGAGACTAATACTTTAGAAAACTTAGCCCATGAGATGTTTAGTCTTGATGGGGGTGACAGTAGTTTTAACATAGAAGGAGTCAACAATCTGATTACAGTCCCAGTTGAGGGGATGAAGCACAGTATAACTAAGGAAATGGGATTTATTATATACAATTATACTGACCTTGTGCTTAATGAATCCCATTTTAAGTTGTTTAGTAAGGGTGACAAATTTGTGCCGAGTTTTAACATTGACACAACACAGTTATTGAAAAGTTTTAAACTGTTTGTGAGGGAATTAAACCTGAAGTTGCATTTTCATTCATCTTGTCCTGGTGTAATTACTCAAGACAAAGGGCAGAAAGATACAACACTTAAGAGGAAAAGCACCTTTATGCCACTTCCTAATAAGGAAATTAGTATTTTTGAAAATATGGTTGAGTATGAATTGAGGAGAATTTGTGTATGAAAAGTTGGATATGTTGACAATTTGACTAAAGGTGAGAGAGCTACACTCAATGAATTTATTTCATCTAGGCAGTATAGATGCATGAGACCAGACAAGGGTGGGGGGATGGTTGTCATGCACAATATTGACTATACTTGCCAAATGATGAAAATATTGAGTGATGACAACATCTATGGTAGGGTTTCTATGCATGAGGTGAATTTGGCATATCAGAAAATTGATTTATATTTATTGGACGCCTTGTACCAAGGCGTCATTAATGAGGTTGAATTCCATTATCTAGCAGTGAAGTTCCCTAATACGCCTAAACTTTTTGGAATACCTAAGGTATATAAGGGAACTGAGCACTTGCAGTTTCGACCCATTGTTTCTGCCAAGGGTTCAAAGACTGAACCATTGGCTGCTTTTGTTGACCTTTATTGCAAGAAAGCCTTATTGGATGCAGGACACATATTGAAGGACTCTTGGCATTGTCTTGAGAGACTGAATTCGGTTGACTTTTCTAAATTGGGTAACTTTGGTTTTTTGACAATTGATGTCATTAATTTGTTTTCTGTAATTCCACATAAAGAGGGCCTAGAACTATTTTATGACAGTTTATTCTCTAGTTCGAGTTTTGATTTGGAGAAATTGGAGATCTGTTGTGGGTTGATGGAGTTAGTTCTAGATAACAATTTCCTAATATTTGAAGGAGAAATGTAGAAACAGCTAACTGGGGTAGCAATGGAGGCTCGATGTGCCCCAGTTTTTGCTAATTTGGTTCTCCTGGCCTGGGAAAAAGAAAATATTTTTAATTCTAGGTTTGTTGAAAATATTTTACTGTACAACAGATTTCTTGATGACTTGCTTATTTTTTGGAAAGGTGATGAATTGAGTGTTAAGGAATTCATTGATTATTTAAATAATAGTTCTAGGTTCCTTAAATTTACGTACAGCTGGAGTTACGATTGTGCCAACTACTTGGACATTAAGATCTCTAAAAATAGTTTGGGGTTTCTTAGTAACATTTATAGGAAACCTAGTTATGCCAACTCCATGTTGCACTATTCCAGTTGTCATCCGATCCACCAAAGGAAAGGTTTGGTGAAGGGCCAAATGGTCCGTTTATCTAGATTGATCAGTGATGACACAACATTCAAAAAGGAGATTTATACACTCATTGGTCAATTTCTTGAAAGGGGTTACCCATTGGCATTGTTAACTAAAACCAAAAAAGAAGTTTATAGAAAGAGGAAAAGTAAATATGTACCGATTTTAAAAATTAGGGGTACATCATCCTCTATTGCCAAGTTCAATAGTGACGCATTGAACAATTGTACTGATGTGATTGGTCCAACTTTTGTATTGAAATACAATGATTTTTCACCTGAAATATGTGCAAGTTTGAGGGGTCTTTGGGATTACTTCTTGAGTATTGGCTTGAAAGCAATTTTAGGTGATGCACCTGCTATTGTTTATAGCAGGGGGCGTAATTTGAAGGACATTTTGGAAAGGAGCAATGATGGGTTCAGGCGATCTTACATGGGTAAATGTGGATGTTGCAAATGGTGCAGATACATAGCTGAGGGTTCCTACCTTACGGTGGCTGGTTTTGGACGCACAATTGCATGTCCTGGACGATGCAATTGTGTTACGAGTAATTGTGTCTATATAGCTTCTTGCATGTTATGCGAAGCATTTTATGTAGGCATGACTATGAGAAGCTTGAAGGAGAGGATTAGGGAGCATTGCAGTTCCATCAGAAGAGGGGATGATCACAACGCCCTCTTTTTGCATACAAAGAATTGCTGTGATTTTAAAAAGTTTTTATTCTTTATAGTTGATAGGATAAAATCAAGTTGTTATGGTGATGTTAACAATTTAGTAGCCCTTCGTGAAATGGAGTGGCAGATTAGATTGAATGCCACAAAATTTCCGGGGATCAATGAAAGTATTTCCTTGAAACCTTTATTGAAATATAGGGCTAATTTTATTTAAGTTTATATACTTGACTGTGTCATAATAGTTGTTTTTTATTCAACATTTGATAGTGTGTTATGTTATTAATATTTGTTATAGAGTATGTTTACATGTACTTTTGGGAGCAAGCTGTTTAACTATATTACAAGTGGTTTTTTATAGTAGATTGTTGCAATTTTATGTTTACATCAACTTTCTTGTAGAATTTCTGTGGACAGTGTGTTGTTCAGGCCAAACGTTTGTATTTGGTTTTATTACATGGTATCAAAACATTTAGTATTTCAAGAATTTTATAATTCTGAACACTTTTATGAATGTTTGTTAATTGATTGATTGATTAATTGTGATTTCAATGAGTATTTAAGAAGATCGTGCTGGGTGTGTTTTGTATGACTCTGATGAAACCAGTTTACCTGGTGAAAGCACTCAGTCGGTGTGCTTGTTGGGAATAAACAGTTTCCTTATATATCTGCATTGAGTTCCTGGTCTGTGCCTTATTGTCTACTCTGCTCACATTGTGGTTGACCTTGTAGATAATCACATTGATCACCAGTGTGGGGATACCTGTAGGACTGATCAAAGCCCTGGCAACACTATCACATGCTTCAGATTTGTATTCTGAGCCTGAATAGTCCCTCTGCAGTAATCAGGGTCGATGATGCTTAACTAGGAGTCCAGCAAACACTTTGGACTCCTGGATACCCCACCTCTGAGCTCAGATGTGAGCTCCCTCCTCAAGCCCAAAGTAGAATGAAGTTTTCCCACCAACTGCATTTTGTATCCTGATGTTTTGCCATCAATTCCAGTTATTATGCACTTACTGGGTATGTGCACAGTGTTTTAAAATGTTGCACAATGCTTACCATTGCACAAACATTGTGCTCGGAAGTGTACAATCATAATCAGCATTGGCTAGGAATGCAATTTCAGGTTTATTGGATGTGCAGGTCTTTGTGTATGTGTTTTAGGCAAAAGTGAAGGCCATGCCTGTCCACATAGAAGCAATACACTGCCAACAAACAAGTTACATGACATCCCTTATTTTACTATTTTGTTGGCCCAGATACTCCACTTTCAGTGTTTGCACTACATGGTTCATCATGCAAGCAGTGGCCAAAATATTTAAATGAAGAAAACTAAAGAAAGGAAAAATCAAATGTTGTGCTGTCTTACAATTATTGAGCAGAATCAGTGCTATATGTGTCATAGCTCTCAACCTTCCATCTTCAAAATGAGAAAGAGTAGCCCTCATAATGTGGAACAAATAGGCAAAATGTGGAAAACATACTAATGGCTTACTAACATCTGAAACTAGGAAGGTTATATGATGGTTAAAATGTGCTGGTTTTACTTACATAAAAGATCTTTTAATGAATTAATGTGATTAATTTCTATTTACCCCTGGCTGTCAGTGACAAATTTCATAACACTGGGTGTGTGACAGACCCTTGCAATGTGAAACTTCATGCAACATGAACTTTTTAAAACCCCAAATGAGGTACAATTGAAAGGTATGATTTGTGCAGTCCTGGTGGTTAGTGTCACTTTGCACAAATTTGCACACTGGAGCTGCTAGGACTGACACAGAATTGCTATCTACATTTGCTTGCAAGCTTTTGTGGCCAGCAACCTTGTACGGAAATGTTATCCACAGTCAGACCTAAGAGTTTTCATGGCCATCAAAACTGGTGTGAGCTGTGAAATCTTGCTTAGGCGCACCATACATCATTAATATGCATTGAGCAATGCAGAGTGATGAGCAACATCACATCCATGGTAACACTTAGTGTAGGCTCTGTGCAAAGTCTAAATGAAGTTTACTGAGTCCTGGAGAATAGATATGCAACAGAACTCGAGGTCAGCATAGGGATTACCTGCCTGTCCTGACAGGGGTTAGTACTAGTTTTTGGCAGGGCTGTCTTCTGGGGCAATTTCATTTTGGACCTCTATTTCACATATAAATGTGGGAATAGAGCTATAGATAATCATGTATGCTAATGAATGCAAACAGTGTTGCATAATTATTTCATCAACAGATTACAAAGTTTACCAAGTTGATCTGCAAAATATGCACACATACTGTAATAGTGGTAAGGACCTCACCTTTAATGTCAGTAAATGTAGCATCATGACACTTGACAAAAGGACATTAATTATAATTACAAAACAAATGAACAAGTCATAAAAGATGACACTATCCCTCAAGACTGAGGGACAATGGCAGACAATACATTAAACATTGGGCTGTGTCTATAAAAATATTCTGTAGCCCATCTAATTCTAAAAGTCATGTCCAGTCACTCAGTGGAGATCATCGTATTACTTTATGTATAATCTGTTCCATTAGGGGATACAATGCTATGCTTTGCAGCCTTTAAACAAACCACCTGCATGAACCTCAAAAGGTATATCAATTTCTTACAAGCAAAAGCATAAGACCGAAATACTTGCATTTAACAACAAAAAAGCTTCAAGAATTGTTATATTGTGTTTTTTACAGATTACCCTGAGGTAAAGTGAGTAATGTGTAATCCAGTGGGTCTTAACAGGTTTCCATTAGAATGAAAAGTCATTGATTAATCTTTTTCAAAAATAACCTATATCTTGTATAGAAATAAATCAGCAGATAAATATAAAACAATGTGTCAGTCTACAATATATTACTGAACTGAAGGAGAAATTACTGGAAAATACTCTTCTGGTAGATACATTTGAAGCAATCAAAATTGCATAAAAGATGTTTTCTGTTAGTACCACAAGTTAAAAAAATCTTTCATAACAGTTTTAACAGAACTTGTCTGGCATTTGGCTTAGGGTATTAAGGAGCTGTTAGTGAGCTGTTTCCTGTGGTCCAGTGGTGCAAGGTTTGATTCTCTCGGATTCCATTGCCTAACTGTGAGACTCTGAACAAGTCACTTAACCAGACACTGCTCCTGGGTTGAGTCTGAAGAGGGTTCATGGAGATAAGTGCTCTACCCTGGACAACAAACAATAAAAAAATAGTCCAAAAAGCACTTTCAACCAATTCCCTTCTTTCCGGATTCCTAGAGGAAGATGTCCAGAATTCTTCTTGTTATTTTTGAAAATAGGTTATCCTTTGTTGTAGTACACTAGTCAGAACCACTCTTCTGGGTACTAATGCCCCTTCTTATACTAAAAGAGACATACATGTTAGAAGCGTCTCTAATTAAAACTGTTGCTGTCTGTCTTACAGAGACAGTGCTGGTTGCACTATTTATAACAATATTCTATTTACAATCAATGTTATTCGCATTAAGTCACTTAAGTTTTATATAATTTTGCCATATCACAGGGAGGGAAGAATCATGCTATGTTGCATTTGACCCTCCAAAATTGAAACCATTGGTTTCAGACCCAGACCATCTATACTGCAGTGGGTAAAGCCTTACTAGTGTTTTACACCAAACTATTAAAGGCTATAAACAGAGCACCAGCCTATAAAGTTTAGTATTTCGAGTTGACAGAGTGTATTATGACATCATCCAAGTGAGCAGTATGATTTTTGACATGGGGCTTTATGGTTCAGTTACTTAATCTTTGAAGGATTGTAAGGGCACTATGTAACCAAAAAGGAGAAGAAGGGTGGTGTACTGGAACAAGCCCTCTGTAGTTGAAAAAGGCTGTCTTTACCTGGTTTCAGTTGTTAGAAGGATTTGCCATTAGCCCTTTATCAGATCTAATGAAGTCAATAATCATACCTTCCCCAATGGTTCTATTAGTGCATCTTCCCTAATCACTGCTGAATCTTACCAGTCCATTGGTCTTTGAGACAAAGGCTATAGGGCAGTTTTGTTTGCATTATGACTCATCTGTCTCCTTCTTACAAATGTTTGCACTTCCTTTTGGATAGTCTTTGGAATGGTCTCCATATAGTTTTGAATCGGGTTTGCAGTTCTAGGTACTTCTGAAAACAGTTCCTTTTTTAACAACAAAAAAGCCTTATTCTTGTATCTATGGCTCAAACAAGTTATCATGCACTGCACTGTAGGCAGGATGTCAGTTTTCTTTCTCTACCAGTTCCATCGGTTTCTTCCATTAAGCTAACTACAGAGATATGCATTTCTTTCCACAGTTTCTGAACATCAATATACTATATCTGCTGAGTCTTTCTCTCACCAGTCTGGCTAACCTTGTTATTTGAATCATTTAGTCTCTTCACTGTTTCAAAATAGAGCCTGCTATTTAGTTAGAAGGGTGCTTTCTGTGGAGAGGACCAAAACTAGAGCCTGCTCTCCAACTTTCTCTAGTCGTTGCATGTGTTTTATGAGCCCCTTTGACTCTTTCCATGTGTTTGCATATCTTGTAAGTTAGTATATTTCTCTGACACGTTTAAATGGGATTTCTCTTTATTCCAAGTACCTCTGGCAATATATAAGAGTCTGCTTGGTTGTCTGCCATATAATAACAAAAAAGGACTGAAGCATTTTGAGACGTGTGGTACATATCCAGTGGCAAGCATGAAATATGGTATTAATTGGTCTCAGTTTTTGCCATCTCCCATGATACCAAAGTAGTGTCTGAAACTGATCAGTTGTGACTGATGTACTACCCTGTTAAAGAAAATAAATAAATAAATACATGAATACATAAATAAATAAATAAAACATATGTATTTCTGTAACTACCCCTACTCCAGAAAATAATAAGACTAACTCCATAGCTTTAGATTTACATTAACCTTACATGCGGGCAGTCTGGTAGTCAAGATGCTTAGTTGCATAGTCCAAAATAATCAAGAAGCACTGAAACCCATTGCTGGATTTTACCAATGGCACTATAATGTCTATAGCAATATGTTCCAATGGCACCTCTGTGAGAGGTATTGGAATCGCAGCATTTACAAAGCCTGGGTGAGGGTCTGCATTCTGGTATGCAGGGCATTCAGGGCATCCAGCACAGAGGCTGTCACTTTACATTATTATTCTTGATCGGTGAGATATTGCTATGATCTATGGTTTAGTCTTGCTCACCTACTACAAGGCTATTTGCAGATGCAGATTGTTTTCTGAAAGGTCTGGGTGCAAATTATTGGCACAATACTGCCTATTTGCCTTTACTTATATTGTACAATAACCATTAGTAACTCAAAGAGATATGCATAAAAACTGTAAACATTTGGCTCAGCTTCTTCTACTAAAACCATAATTACGTGAAATAAAATGTTTTGTCAGTACAGTAAAACCAGCAAAATTTATTAGGACTCAAAAGCCAATAGTTAGCGCTTTCGTCTCCTCAGTCAGAGACTTCTTTAGACTAAGGCTTCAACACTTCATTAAACTTTTTAAATACTCATCAACCTGTCACATGACATCAGTTTAAATGAACATGTCATACTACTTAGTTCATTAATAATATTGTGTTCATTCATTAAAACATCTAATACTATACACTTAAAGTTAACTTTACATTTATTCTCAATATAATGTTTGCTCATAGCATTTTTTCATATTTCCATGCATAATTGTATAATTGTGTTCGTAGATCCTTCTATACAACACCCCATTAGTTCTTCCCACATAGAATGATCTGCATTCAAAACACATTAATAAATACACTACATTTTTTACTTTACATGTAAATCTTTCAGGAACCTCTACTAATACTTTTCCAACTTCTAATTCATTATCTTCAGTATACAAGTATTGACAGTAATTACAGTTGAAATACTTCACCATTCCCCTTTTTTGTTCAACTTTTTTGGGCCTATTCAACTTACTTTGAAAAAAAATCTTTATCATTTTTGGCCCTTTTTTGCACAAACTTTGGTTCAGCTCCTACCTTTTCTAATATCTCTCTATTACCTTTTAATATCCCCCAATTTCTCCTAACTAAACTTTTTATAGTATTGTAATCTATACTATTTTGTATAGCTAATGCTGTCTTGGAACTATCTATACCACTTTTAACCTTAATATTGTTTTTCCTGAATCTTTTCTTCTATTTTCTACTTCTTCTTCTTCTAATAAGACTTCTACTTCCTTCTGTGGATAGCCTCTTATTTCCATTCTTTTACATAAATTATTTGCTTCTTCCACAAACAGATTATGTTCCTTAGTTAAATTACTTATTCTTTTCAACTGTCCCTTTACTATATTTATTTTAGTCTTCTTAGGATGTAGGCTGGAGTAAGCAAATACATGTATATTTTAGATATCAGTTTGTTCCCTTCCTTATAAATGGTGAGGTCTAAAAAAATTTATTTTGTTTCTATCGTAATTATAAGAAAATCTTAAATAGGAACAAACATTATTGATGCATTCAAACTTTTTTTTAATTCATTTTCTGAACCTCCCCATATCAAAAGGATATCATCAATAAAATGCAACATTTTTATTATACATTTTTTTAACTCACTGTCTAATATGTTTGCTGTCTCCCAGCCTTGCATAAAGACATTTGCATAACTTGGGGCTTGTGCTGCACCCATCGCAACACCATTTGCCTGAACAAACTTCTGTTCATAGAAATCCAAATAGTTATAACTTAACACTAAATCAATCATTTCCATTAGAAGTCCCACAATACTAGATGAAAATTCTTTAGATTTTAATATTTCTATTCTAACAGTTTCCATACCTTCTTTATTGGGGATCATGGTATAGAGAGAATTAATATCTAAGGTAACTAATATGTCTGCATCTGTAACATACATTTCTTCTATCTTTTTCAGACAGTCATAACTGTCTTTTATATAGGTTTTGCTTTTTGGCACTATCTTCTGTAAATGTTTATCTACAAATACTGACATTCCCCCAGTTTTATTGTTTTTGCTTGCTATTATTGGTCTTGAAGGTGGTAAATCTAATTTTTTGTGACTATTTGGAATTCCAAAGATCCTACTTATTTTGGGGTTTGTGTTAGTTAAATTTCTTTTAGTTCTTTCATCTAGTCTTCCTGTATAGAACCATTCTTCTATACAGGAGTCTATTTGTGTATATCCTTTCATCGTAACTATTCTATAAAAATCTTTGTCTGCTAACATTTCCCCCATTTTTTGTTTATATTCTTTTCTGTCCAACAATACCATAGCTCCACCTTTGTCAGCTTTAAACACTAATACTTCATTTTTAATAAGCAAGTCAAAACATTATTTCTCTTTCTTTGTTAAATTATAATATTTAAATGCAGTTTCATTATCTAACATTTCTAACATTTGTGCTTCACAAACATTTAAAAACATTTCTAACAATTTAATCAATGGTGGATTATAGCAACTAGGCTTGTAGAATTCAACATTATTATGCCTTTGAGTCTCAAACAAAATGTTCAAGTTGAGCCTTCTAACATAATCTCTTATTTCATTTATCATTGTCAATTTATTGGCTCTTTGAGCTGGGGCAAAATTCCACCCCATGCTCAGAACATAGCAGTCATCTTTAGTTAATTCATGACTGGATAAATTAATAATTTAAAAATTCACTGCACCTAGGTCTTCCATGACTGCTTCTTCTTGTTCCAGTTCTTTCCTTGCCCTCTCTTAGCAAATTCATTTTTTTGCTGTTGATGCTTATTTTGATAATTAAATCTCTCCTGATTTCCAATTGCTGTCACTTGTGCCCAAGACTTTTGTTGGTTGTTGACCCTTTGGTAAACATCAATATCTTTTTGACATTCACTGACTTCTTTTTCTTTGCTTTGAGACACAAAGTTTGTTTGGTTGGCTTCCTTAACTTTTGGTCTCACTACTTGTTCTGTAACTTTGACTAGTTGCGTTTGTTTAAGCTCCTTTTTATTAAATAAACTTCCATTTACTATTTTCCCACTCTCGTGGCTAACCATTTGACCGTTAGCCATGTTATTCAATCTTTCTGATCTTCTTAACGTATTTATGTCCTCTTCCGATGATGCAGTATCCTCCATCATTATGTTACTCTGTATGGCACTCTGAAGTTGTAAGCCATATGCTGGCACCATGGCCCCAGCATAATCACCACGACATCTTTGAAATTTCTTTATTTTCTTTTACTCAGCGCCTAGTTTAGCTTTAACAAAGTCTCCTGTATAATATACATTTTACTGTTGAAATTTTCAACCAGTGTTATTTATTTCAGCTTTATATAATTAGTTTTTAACCTTTCAGTTAATTGCACTATTCTAGTATTGTTAAAGTCACAAAGCACTCCCATATATTGCAGACCAGCCTTCTGACTAATATCAAGTCACTTGTCAGTTAATTCTTTAGGTAGGTCTTTTCCAGCTGGTAAATTTTTAATTCTAAGCCCCTTAGGGACTGTCTTGCTTTGAGGCTGTTCTCAAAGAACAAATTTTCCCACTGTAAATGTTTCAACAGGGAGAAATCATTCACTAATGTGCAGAAACACTCTTGGAAGTTCAGGTCATTAGTTGGCATTTCATCATGCAAATCCCTTTCTTCGATGAAGAAAGGGGTTACCGGTGGGGCTAAACACCCATTTAAGATATCTTCACTAAAAATAATATTCAAACCTGTCCTTCTTTGACTTCCAATTACTGGGTTCATCACTCCATCTTCATTAACAATGAATGAATTACTCGGGGTGTCATTCAGCATGCATCCAGCTCATAAAGCTACAAAGCTTGTCCTCAGTAAGGAACTGTTCTCCATACTGATATGGCTGCAACAAACAATCAATCCTTGAACCAGCAGCAAACAAATAATCCAGAATATATGTGAAATAAAATGCTGTATCGGTACAGTAAAACCAGCAAAATATATTAGGAGTCAAAGCCAATAGTTAGCTCTTTCATCTCCTCAGTTGGAGACTTCTTCAGACTAAGGCTTCAACACTTCATTAAACTTTTTAAATACTCATCAACCTGTCAAATGACATCAGTTTAAAGGAATTTTTTTAACTAAGTAATGTGACGTTCCTTTAAATTGATGTTATGTGACAGGTTGATGAGTATTTAAAACATTTAATGAAGTGTTGAAGCCTTAGTCTGAAGAAGTCTCCGATTGAGGAGATGAAAGCGCTAACTCTTGGCTTGGAGTCCTACTAAATTTTGCTGGTTCTGCTGTATTGATACAGCATTTTATTTCACATATTTTCTGGATTATTTGTTTGCTGCTGGTTCGAGAAAAGCATAATTACATTTATCCCTGTTCTGCACTAACTGCCACTCTCTCATTGTTTATTTAGCTTATGCAGGGGTCAGCCAGATTTAGAGTTTCCTGCAGGTCAGTTAGTATTGAGGCAGATGACATTGCCTTTTCTCCTACTAGCAAAGGCCCTGGGGACTCTGTGTCTAACTCTTTTCCTAAGAAAGGTAACGCATACCAATACTAATTGCTGTCCACTGCTATTTCTTTTTTTCTTATTCCATTTTTCTAGCTTCCTTCCTGTATAAGTCTTATGCACAAAACTCACCTTCTTCTATTTAGTCTTCCTGCATTTTGACTCAACAAGAACATCATTAGGACCGTGCTTGAGATTATCTGGTCTCTTAGGAGTATTTTCTTCTTTTTCTTCTCTTATTTATGTTAGTGTCCATGTGTCTCAGTGTGATAGAATACTGTGCCTTCAATTTCTTTTACTTCTGTAGGTGGTTCTCCCTTTAAAAGCATTTATCTTCAGTTTTATTTTTCTTCCTCACTTACATTTACCTCTTGGCTAAAACCATCCCTTGACTGAAATCTCTGTGTTACACTGACAGATGTACTGTTTCTTTGTTTTTTACCACCACACTGAAGTCTTTCATATTTTCATATTAACCCTTCTAACAGTCATTTACTACTTAGAATGTTTCATTTTGAGGGTGTTCTGTTTTAGCTTTACAGAAAGTTTAGACTTCTGCTCAGGTTGTGCATTTTATCCATCTCCTAATGTCATACCCTTGAAATACATTCTTTTAGTACTTATTCCTTCCCTTCACTGCAGCAAATAATTTCCACTCCTCTGCTCTGCAACCCTTTCAGACTGCAATGACATGTCTTCTCCCTGCTTTGCAACGATTTGGGGTTGAAAACTTTTACTGTGCAAGTTCTTCCCTTCTACAGGGTCTGCTGTTGCAGGCTGTTCTGGCACAGGCATGTGCTAACATGTATCTTTAAGTGGCACAGGTTCTTACTCTTGGTACATTCTTAGCCAAACTCTTGTATCTTTATGGTTTTCTAACAATGTGTCTTCAGCTTTGCTGGATATATTTTATTCGCTCTTATGAATTTGTCAGGTACTTGCATCCTTTTTTTTTTTCCATGTTAGACAGAGGTGTATCTGTAGCATTATTTACTTGCTGATTCCCCATATAACACTGATAAGGCAGGCAGAAAAATACGTTCTTGACATTGCCTCCTCAGTTTTTTTTAAACTAGGGAAATATTTCCCTATTATCACATCACATGTTAAATTTGGAGCTGCAACAACATATTGAACTATCTTATTTGCTTAGATTTTGTTAACTTTTTAGATGGCTTTAACAGAGGACTCTCTTCAGCCATGACCTAGGTGCAGAAAGGCAGGTGTAAATAAACTATTAGAATATACAGATAGTTCATGGGAGCAATTGTGAAAATTGCAGTTTAGTGACCTACTGTTTCAGTAAGCTGTTTTGTCAAAAGCACTTTCACCAATAGAGGAGAATTCCCTTTTATCCAATCTTCTACAAACCAAGAGTAGTTATATTTAAATCTGCATGTGAGGGGTCCCCCTCATAAAGGGTGCAGGGCTACTGCAAAAAACATTTACTCTAGGTTTTACCAAAATGTTTTCTGCAAAACATTTTCAGGGTTTTTTGCTTTCAGGGAAAGTGGTGTTGCTCTATTGATATAAATCTCTTCAAAACCCAAAGATAATTGAAGAAGAGTCATACAGAAGTAAATCAACTATAAGAAGAACCATAAACATATGCAGAACACTGCTGCATTCCAACGATAAGTGAAAATTCTAAAAAAGATAAAGGCCATACAATAAATACATATGATGTTTTTATAGTGACTGAGTTCCAACAAATGCACGCAATCATAAATTTCACTGGAGTATAACGGGGTATGGCCAAAACCTAAAAGACAACTGAATATGTTCTTTGTATACCTAAAAGGCAATTGTGTGTGGTTTTTGTAAGGATTACACATTTAATCACTGCAGTTGCTAGAATTATCTCAGCTGTCAGTTGCATGTGTATCATAACTGCAGGAGTTGAGCTTAGTCATTAGACAAATTTTGGAGGAAAAGAAAAACAGGTTTATTTACATATATAGAAATTGCTGATCATATTGATTTTAATGTTAGAAGTCTGAGGTAATAGACCTGTCACGCTAACTGAACTTACCTTTTTTGCAATGAACCAAGTACATTTATAGTTAGATTCCAAGTGATTCAGGAGTTTTTCTCCAAATTCCTTGTAGCTTGTTGATATTTCTGAAGTTAGGGTAAGATGTATCCAGTTAGAAGAGAGAATTTTGAGAAACTTTTTCATCTATAGCAAGGTTGTATTTCAGGACAGTACAATGTGAGGGTTCTGTCATCCCAGCTTCACAAGATGTAAGAAATGAGCATAATTAAGGACAGTAATTCTTGTTTAGAGTGAGTGAGACTATCAGAAAAGTAGCATGGGCTAGAATAGGTAACCAGTTCACCTTTAAGAGGTGATGCCCATGTTGTGGAGAGAGATTTACAAATCTACAAATAGCAATGTATAAAGTCTGCAACCAGTCAGAGCAGTAGGAAGCACTTGGATAACAGAGAGAATAGCCTATAAGGGCCATTTTGCTTCCCCGTTTTCAGCCTCAGTGGTAAGATGTTAGTGATGGAGTAGGGAACCTTTAGTTGAGTATTTAGCTACGTGTCTGTCTGGGTTTTGAAGTTGCAGTTTGGTGATAGCCATAGACAGAAGCTGATGACCTGGTGGCAGGCAAGATGAGAGACTAACAATTCTTAAAAACACAATTTAAAAGGGCATCTCAGAATATCATATCTTCCTATTATTTTAAGGTTAAATTCTGAATATGGAGAAGGGTAATTAATTCATGAGAGCATTTCCTGCATGACTGAAAACTATTTTTACTACCAGAAATGATGCAGTTGAGAAAGCAGTATGGTTGATAAGAATGCTAGAAATTTTAGATGTATGTCTATAGACAATGGATCTTCTTATTGCCTTTACCTTGAGCAAACCACGCCCATCACCCTGCCTTGAATAATTACTGTGTTAGTGTTAATCTTGATTTGCAGTTTCTGCAGGATTCTTCATTTCGCTTTGGCTGAGACATCCTTAAAGTAAAAAGGGAGACTTTAGAGAAGGGTGAGCAGGCATGAAGTAGTGTTAGAGAAGGAGGTTTTTGATTGGTTAGAGATTGTGCTATTAGAAGTGACAAATAGTGAGATTGGTGGGTGGTGGGGAGTTGTGGTGACTAGAGTCGGGTCTGGGGATGCAGTAGGAAGGAAATGATTTAAAGAGATTTGGAGAGGAGGAAAGTGGGGGAGAATGTAAGTGGGAATAGTGGAACAAATAATAATTTTAACCAATTAAGAAAGGAGGGATTTGTCAGTTTGGTGAGGTTAGATTCATTCTTATTAAAGTAAGTTATGTCTTGATTTTTTTTTCTTTTTTAGTATGTTTTTGTTTTGATAAAGCAGGATTAAAATTTGTTGCTTCTCAGGTAAGTTGATATGGTTTATTTTAGTCATAGCCTGTATCTTTAATACAGTACTAGATATAATCTAGTATAATCTTCTGTGTTGTCTCCCTAACAAGTATTCCAATAGGTAGGGTGAGCCTAGGGAAATTTAACTCTTAATTACCTCTTAACTTATCTGTTAACAACTGTGAAGTCTTTGTTAAGTACTGTAAATGGAAAGCAATTCTTCTTTTCCCGGTTAGGGGTCGCCACAGCAGATCACCTGTCCGCTCATGATTGGCAGTGGAGTTTCACAGTGTCAAGTTGCCAATCCAGTGCCCAACCTTCCACAGAAGGCACACAATCACACCTAGGGCCAATATAGAGTGGCCAATCCACCTACAGCATGTCTTTGGGATGTGGGAGAAAACCGGAGCACCCACAGGAAACCCACATGACCACATGAAGACTCTGTATAGAAGGCACCCCAGCCAAGGATCAAACCGGAGAACCTCTTGCTGTGAGGTGGCAACGCTAACTGCTGCACCACTGTGGCCACCCTGTAAATGGAAAGCAATTAAAGATGTAAAATGCAGAGACAGGGATACTGGATTAATAGAGTGGGGACAGATCTGTGTTGTATAGGCCAGAGAGTACCTCATCCTCCTTAGGTTCAGAAATGGGTCTAGTTTTATATAGCTACAGCTATATATATATATATATATATATATATATATATATATATATATATATATATATACATAAATCTACACACACACACACACACACACACACACATATATATATATATATATATATATATATATATATATATATATATATATATATATATATCTTAGGTAGCTGAGGTCCATGGTGTTGTGAAAGAAACAATTGCTCGAGTGGGCAGATGTTTTTTAATGACACTGGTTAGGCAAAATGCTTCAACAACTTTGTGAGGATTGCTAATGATAATTAAATCTAGATCGGAGTTATTACCTCTCTGAGAAAATAGACTGGTAGGGTTGCAGAGTGTTTCATTGGGGCTCCATTTTAACAACAATGTGAGCATATGATTTCTTTTTATAAATAGTGCTTTAATGCTAAAGGCATCTAAAATTATGACTTTGTTATTGTTGCATATTTGGATAATGTCTGTTAGAAAAAAGTCAGGCAGATTGAGTGAGGTATGTAATCTGCTGCTACTTGACATTTTAAGTGAGAGACAATTGCAAACATGAGTATGTGTCCCATTATGGTCAGAGTAAGAGCAAAGTAGATCTCTCAACTCTCCCTGTTTTGGAGGAATGTTCCTATTTTCAGGCCTGATGTAAGATATCCCTATTTTTGAAGGTATGTCCCTATTTTCCAGTTTTATTTACCTCTTTACAGAATCATCTGTATCCCCCTCATCACATGTGATTTTTGAAACTGTCTAATGCACAGAAAACCACACTGTATGACCAAAATATTAGTGACAGCAACAATTTAAAGAAATAACATACACATCCTACAAGTACCTTTTTCTGAAGCAAAAATAAATGACTTATGTGATAGAATTTTGAAATACAGTTCATTAAAGTCTCTGAATTTACACTGTCTCTTTAATAATGTGCTTACATTTTCCATCATTTTATTTCACTTTCTGTTTTTAAATGCATTTCTGAGTCCGATTTTATGCTAATTAAATGTTCAGATTTTTAGCTGGATGTTTCTATTTTTCAAGGGCTTTTGTGTTTTCAATGTCTGCAGGTTGAGAGGTATTGGACAGGGAGAATATGTGGTTACTGTACAAGAGCCATTGCAAATTAATGGTGCTCTTTCACTGAGTTCTAAGAACAGATTTGAAGATGTGAAATCTGGGCAAAAGAGGAGAGACTGACAAAGACTGATGTCAAAGGGAGGAAAAGTGTAAGAGAATTATGTGAGACAGGCATGGCTTAGGTTTAAGTTGATGGTGATCTTCAGCAGGTAGATGTTTTTTGCATATTTGAGAACTAACTGAAAGGGAAATTGGAAGTATCAAGAAAGAAGGGTCGATTCGAGGGCGGAGCCTAATGGCTAACTGAAAGCAGCTTGATTTTGAGCTCTTCATACTCATACTAGAAAATACAGGAAAAAATTAATATATTTAAAAAAAATTGGGTAAATATTGAAGATGAAGTAATTTATAACAAAACTACCAATTTTGAAGAAAAAATTCTGAAATTTTCCTGTCAAATACTACAGAGGACATTCTAAACTGTTTGAAGATGAGTAACTCCAAGAATTCACATTCTGACTCTATTATAAAAAAAGAGATGCAACAGATATCTGCTACTTTGCTGGACTTATCGCTAAAAATGGACAGATTTACTGAAAATCTAGAAAGTCTTAAGGATAACTGCCAAAAACAAACAGAAGTTTTAAAAGAACAACAGCAACAAATAAAAATATCTGACATTGAGACTTCCTTAAGCGATGTTGATGGGAGGTTAAAAGAAGATGAACTACATACTCAATTTCTGCTACAACAGAACACTTGGTTAATAAATAAAGTAGATGATATAGAGAATAGAGAAAGAAGAACAAATATAAGGATTTTTGGTCTTCCAGAGAAATCCGAAGGTGACGACATTATCTCATTCTTGAACTCTTGGTTTCCTAAAGTTCTTGGACTAAAAGAAGGCTTATCTTATGGGATAGAAAGAGCACACAGAGCTATTGGTAAGACCCTTTCTACTTCTTCTAAATCAGCTCCAAGATCTATAGTAGTTAAATGTCTTTCTTTTATGGACAAAGAGCTTATACTGAGATCTGTATGGAGGAAAAGTCATGTTATGTATAAACAGTCATTATTAAGATTTGATAATGATTATTCAACAAGAGTTCTGGATATAAGGAAGAAAACATGTCCATTAGTAAAACTTTTAAAACAACACAAAATCAAAGTGCAGCTCTCTTATCCAGCCAAAATAAGAATCCAGTATAACAATGACATGAGAACATTCAACAGCATAGAGGAAGCCACATCTTTCATAAAGAATAATAACATAATTCCACTACCTGAAGAAATGGACTGGATAAATTCATCTTCTTTAAAAAGGGCTCCGGGAAAAAATATCTGGTCGGAGGCGAGAGAAAAAAAGAAACAAAAGACTGACAAAAAGAACTCTGATGATACTATTTCTCTCAAAGTATCAACTAAGGTATGATTATAATATGTTAAAACTAAACTCCTTATTACACTAATATAAAGCAGTTCTTTTCTTTTCTTCCTTAGTTGTTTAGTTTAATATAATACTTAAATTTTAGTACTAATTAATAATTTACTAAAGCCCTGAAGTATATATTTATTTTTTGATAACTTGAAAACAATAACCAATGAAGTTTACTAGACTTTTTTTTTTTGTCACTAAGCTTTTAATATAAACTGTCTTTTTAAATGGTTCTCTCTATACAACTACTTAGTGGATAAATTAAGGCGCTATCAATGCCTGAATAAATATTATCATTTTTAGTAATTACATTTATGTTATTTAAAAGTGCACATTTAAAATTCATTGATTTAATTTGATGTAGAGTATAGTGACAAAAATGTTATACAATAGAATCACTCATGAGCATTTTAGATGTATTCAGTATATTACTGTATTATTTGAAAGTAAATAAGCATCCACGAGCCTTCTGCTCAGTTATTTTTAGTTTTCTTATCTGAAAAGTTGTTCACTGCTTCATACATAGCACGCGATATATTTAACTGTACATAGATGTAATTTAAGTTACTGGCCAGAAGATGGCGTGTAAATACACACTATTGTAGAGTTTTCCTCTTTAACACTGCTGTTTCTTCTCTATACAAGTATTTGGTTACTAGAAAAGTGCGCTATCATTGCCCGAATAAATATTGTTGTTCTTGGTGAATGCATCTATGGTGCTTAGAGGTACACATTTAGAATTTATTAATTTAAATTAATGTAAAGTATATTGATGAAAATATTATAAAATGGAACCACTCGTGATCATTTTGGGATGTATCCAGAACATTATTGTATTATCTGAGGGTGGACAGTATCCATGAGCCTTCTGCCTGGCTTTTTCAGTTTTTTTGTCTGAAAAGTTGTTCACCGTTCACATTCATAAGCACGCGATACATCCTAGCGTGTTTAGATGTAATTTAAGTTACTGGCCACAAGATGGCGCGTAAACTTGCACTATCGCAGAGTTCTTTCCTTAACACTGCTGTTTTGATTACAGTAAAGGAAGCGTTTGCTTCAATTATTTTCATGTTTCATAAACATTCTTTTGAATGTTATTAAAAATTTTATGGTTTACTATCAAACTCAGCTAATATCTCTTGCAAGTATAGCACTAGATCTGCTTTGAAGAAAGCGCTATTATAACAAGAAAGATAGTGAATCATTTAAATACTGTTGTGTCTTAGTGGGTGAGTGTCTGGTAAAAGTATAATACATGCGCTCTGTGAACACATCTAACTGACACTATAAAGATTGCTTTATCATGCTTGTTATAGTATAAAAGAAGCACTATACGTATAATGATTATTACAAATGATTACTTATGGGACAAGAATGCTTTCGCACCATTATTAAGGTGGATTTCTCCTGCAAGTATAATTCTAATTTTGACCTTTTTCTTTTTTGTTTTATAGTTTAACATATACGATGAGACCTTTCACTAATTACCAGATGCTCACTACATTTGTGATAAGCAGAAGGCAATTTCTGATATGTGTGATCTTTAACTTGAACTTAATAGAGAAAATCTTATGAATAATAACTTACTAATAACAGAACTACAAAAAGGTCACATACAATTAACTTAAGAGTGAAACCTCTTACACATTTTATTAATTTTAGATTGTGGAATTATCAGAGTTATAAAACTGACATTAACTGAAGAATGAGAAAATGCTTTTATGCAAAGCATTATAAATGTTGCTTTAATTCTAACTGTTATTATATTAAATCTTATGAATGAATATTATTATCTGTAAATAGCTTATTTGGTTTCGATAAGTGGTTAGCTATATATTAATTAACTTTACTATGTTGATGTGATACCTCATATAGATCTAAAAATATGTAAAAAAAATCCTTTTTATTTTAAACAATATCTATCATACTCACTCTACTTCTTTTTATTATTAATAACAATGTTAAATGCCACTAATGAACATTAATGACCTGACATTTGCTAATATATTATCTACAATTGGTAATTTGCAAAAATTTCATAATATTAATGATAAATGAACATCTAATATATTGTTAAAGTAATTAACAAATGTCTTATTTAAAATTGTTTGCAATTGGAAATAATATCTCATTTTTTAATCTAATTTGTAATGAACAAAATTTTACAGACTAGACACTTATGTTATTTACATAATAAGTGTATTATGTTCTCTGGTTTTAGTTTTCTTTTTTTTTATTTCTTAATGAGGAGCTCAATTTAAAGCAACATTTCTTCATTAATGCAACTATTATTATTGAGGGTAAATCTGTTTGAACTTTTAAGTCCAAACATATTCGAGGTGCTAGACACTTCATGTTTGGGATTTAGAATGGCAAAATCATTAATTGTTTATTCAAAATATGTTAACGCAATGTTTTTCAACTTTTTCATTTTCCAGTGGTCCAATTTGAAATTTTTTTTAAACATAAATAGAAATAAATATACTCATTTCAAAATAACTTCTAAAAGAAAGGATAAATCTAGCACTCAAAACACATTAATTTCCAAGGTAAAACAAAATTTCAAGAACAAACAATCTAAAAGTACAAATAAATACTTATAAAAATGACAGACACAACTTTATTATCTATAAATATTAATGGTTTAAATAATCCTATAAAAAGGTCGAATTTTCTAAGATATTTGAAATTACAAAAAGCACAAATCATATTTATACAAGAATCCCATTTTAAAATAGATGATAATTTCACATGGAAACCTAGTGACTATCTAATTCTTTCTCACTCCCTATACAAAAAAAAAAAAAAAACAAGAGGGGTTATAATTTTATGGAAAAGAAGTGTAGTTATTCCACAGATCATTTACAAACATGAATATAAAGAAGGGTTAATGTCAATTGTAATAATAAAATATCAAAATAGATTTTGGACTTTAATAAATATTTACTGGATTCCTGGAATAGGATTGTCTACGGTTAAAAAACACATAGAATTAATTAACAAAGTAAACAAAGGTATGATAATAATGGGGGGAGATTTCAATTGTATTCTAGATAACTTTGAAACAACTAATAAAAGAAAGTTACGTCTCACACCCATAATTAAATATCTCAAGAGATGGTTAGAAAGCTTAAATCTGATAAATACATTTAATTTTAAAGATTCTAACTCATTAATTTATATACATAGCGATTATTGCTTTAATACTCAAACAAGAATAGATACAATATTTGTCTCCTCTGATTTAAACAATAGGATAACAAAATTTTCTATTATTCCATGTCCTCTCTCAGACCATAATGCCTTAATTCTTAAAGTGCAAATTGATTTCAAAAGACTAAACATTGTAACTAGAATACCAGCTTACATCCTTAAATTAAAAGAGTTTAAACCTTGGCTAGATTCAGAAATCAAATATTTCCTAGAAACAAATCCTATTAAAGATACAAATAATATAATAACTTGGGATACACTTAAGGCTTTTTTGTATGGCAAGATTATAGGATGGTTTAAAAATAAAACAAAGGAATGGGAATCTGAATTACACAACATACAAAAACGAATAACAGAAATAAATACAAGTTCTTATGATGTAGTAGATTCTCAGGAAACAAAAAAAGAAATTATAGATTTAAATAAAAAATACAATAAATTCCTCACTCATAAAACAAATCTAGCTTTGGAAAAACTAAAATTTGCCTCAATTTCAACTTCTCCAAAACACTTACACAATCTAGCAATGAGAATTAAAAAGCAGAATTTAGAAAATAACATCATAAATATAATACATGAAGGAAAAGGGAATAAAAAGGTCTCTGATGTGAATGATATTCTTGAAGCTTTTAAGTTCTATTATGCTAAGCATTATGGAAATAATGATAATAATATTTCATTTTCAGATCTGAAATTTAATAATTCCTTAATAAAAAAACTACCTGACCAATTAAAAGTAGAAATGGACAAGCATATCTCCATAAAAGAAATAAAAGATATAATTAAAGTAAGTAAAAACAACAAATCACCAGGAATGGATGGAATAATAATGGAATTATATAAAATTCTTCCAAATTCAGCAATTTCTCTACTTCATAATATGCTAAATGATATTCAAACTCAAATTATTACTCCACCATCTTGGAAATATTCACTAGTTACCCCTATAAAAAAAGATAAAAAAGATCCATCCCAATGCAGCTCATATAGACCTATCTTCCTGCTTAATAATGATTATAAAATCTTTATGTCTATCTTAGTAAATAGAATTAAGAAATCCCTGACTCAAGTCATACATGAAGACCAAACAGGCTTTATATTTGGAAGACACACATATGACAATATTCAGAGAATTTTAACCATTATAGAAACTTTGAACAGAGATAATTCAGAAGCTCTTATAATCACATTAGATATAGAAAAAGCATTTGATTCGGTAAACTGGAAATATCTATTTAAAATCTTGGAGCTTTTTGAATTCCCATTAAACTTTATAAATTTAATAAAGAATATATATAAAGATAACCTGGCTTATGTAAAATTAGGCCCATTTACCTCAGAAGCTTTTAAAATAACTAAAGGCTCTAAGCAAGGTTGCCCTATGTCTCCCATACTGTTTGCCCTGGCGATAGAATTATTTGCGTCAGCAATACGAAGTGATCTAAAAATAGAAGGAATTAACTTCTACAATAAATTTAATTCTAAAATCCTGTTATTTGCTGACGATATATTACTGACTTTAAAACCAAATGAAGAATCCATACAAGAATTAGAGAGACAAGTAGAAGTTTTTTTTTCTATTTCAGGTCTTTGTTTCAATAAATCCAAATCAAAACATATACTTCTAAATAAAATAGATGACTTACATCTGAATAAATATCAAATCATTGGAGAAAAGGTTTCTTCACTAGAATATCTAGGAATTCTTATATCTGAGAACATAGATACTACCATGACTTTAAATTATAATAAAATCCAAAATTTAATTCAAAAACAAGTCAATAGCTGGAATAAATTAATGTTAAAATTGGAAGATAGGTTACAGTTAATAAAAATGATATTACTACCACAAATAAACTATATAGCATTAGCAATCCCTATTTTACCAGATAAAAAAGTTATAAAAACAATACAGAAACTTTTAATGGATTTTCTTTGGTATCCAAAAAAGAATAGAATTGCTTTCTCACATCATATTAGACCCTGGGACTTAGGAGGAATTAAATTTCCAGACATAAAAACATATATTAAAGCTTCCATCATTAAACTTATACTAAATTGGGTAAATCCAAATTATTCATCTGCATGGAAAATTTTACATATAACTTTTTTCTTAAATGAAAACAAAATATTAAAAATATGGATTTGGAGAATTATAATAACATATTTTGGCATATACTATGTAATAACCTACAAAATAAAATAACAAAGCCCACTAATTTATCATATTTAAATAATATTTATAATCTATTTAGAAAATTCATAATTACAAATCCGGACATAAAATTATGGTTCAAACTCTTAATACCATTTAAAACATCAAAGAATTTTAAAGAAAAAATCCAAGAAAAAACTCTCATTAATTGGGAATCCAACAACTTTATTTACTGGTTTCAATGTTTGAATAATCACAGTACTTTAACCATCCAACAAGTAATAAATGAGCTCAGTATATTTGAAATAGACAGAATAGAACTCCAAAAAATATTACAATATGCAAGTGATTTATGTAGAATTATTAATGATTCAAACTTTAATACTATACCTAAATTCATAAAATATATGCAAGAATTGATTTATGGAAATCATAATAAACAAATTTCTATATCTAAATTATACAAAATTTTAATAGTGTATAAAACCAAAATAGGTCAAAATGTTGTGAACACTTTAACAAAGGGCTTGACAATAAATCTATCACCTGAAGGTATAAATGACCTTTTGTTGTCAGTTAAGCTAACTTCAAATTTTCAGATATGGAAAATCTTCACATGGAAATTTCTACATAGAGCCTTTTATACACCATATAAAATAGCCAAATTTGACCCTATCCAAAAGCCCATATGCTGGAGATGTACTTTAAACTGCGAGGCAGATTGGATACATATGTTTTATGATTACATTAAAAAATTCTGGGAAGATATTAATAGATTTCTTCAAGCCATTTATAATGATAAATTTGTTCTAACAAAATCTTTAATTTTTCTGAATGTAGAAGACTCAGTAACTATGAGTAAAAGTGATCAATATCTTTTATGGTCTATTCTGGCTGTAGCCAGAAAATGTATAACAAGAAAATGGAAATCCACAGTCCCTCCAAGTTATGAAGACTTCATATCTCTATTAAAGGAATCTGCATAAAAAGAAATAAAAGTCAAAGAAGAAATAATTTTTCCCAAACGTTGGACAGACAATCCTTGGAATAAAATCTTAATACTTATAGACACATTACAAAAGGATATAATTTCTTCTACATGAAATTGAAATGTCATAAACTAAGATGGACTTATGTGAATATATGCCAGTAAAGGTTATATTTGTTCTACGGGATTATTCTTCTTTATAACTTTGTTGGTTAATCCTTTTCATTGGACCACCTGTAAATATTGTACATATTGTTATAGTTATTAACTATTTTCTTTTATTTTGAATTGTAATTTAAATTTACTGTATCATAATTTGTTTACAAACAAAGAAAAATAAAAAACTATTTGAATAAAAAACATGAAAACAAGAAAGAAGAGTCGATGATAGTAGTAGAAAGCAGTGCTGGTCGGTAATTGATGGATTTTGGGGGAAACAGGTGGGAAGGTATTCAGTGCAGCTAGTTTGAGAAGAGGTAATTGAGGAATATGGAAATGAAGAAGGAATTAGTAGGCTTGATTTTTAAAGACTGGATAGGAAGAGGTATGAAGGGATTCATAAACAATAAAGAAAGATTAACTGGGGGGGTGAGTGTTCAGAATGTGAAGAGTAAGGTAACAGAGTTGAGCAAAACATGGTGAGGCAGAGTAGGGCAAGATGAGCCCAGGCATCTCATGGCTTAGTGGTTAAAGTATTCACCTTATAAGCACAAGGTGCAGGGTTTGATTATCACATGGGGTAACTGGCTAGGCTTAAAATGGCCCACAAGGGCAGTGAGCCTAGTGCTAATCTATGAATCTATAAACCTACGAGAGAAGTTTCTGTACTAAAGACAATCAGTGAGAGTAGAAGGATTACTATGGTCCCTCAAACATTTTGCCTTATTAAAAAGGAAAAAGAAGCAAAAGGTAGGACAAAAATATGAACAGATTAGTTCTTTGCAATTCTCTGAATTAATAATCCACACATTGCTGAGAGGGTGTGGTCAGATCTATTTTTTGGTAAATAAAACCACAGGACTAAATGGTGAGAGAGCCTTCACCTTAAAGTTAGGTAAGAACTATTCATATGATGGAGAACATCATGTCTCTGTGGCAGTTAGGAAAGGTAAGCAGGCAGACAAAGTATCCAATAACAGCAGCTGATGAGACTGATTTGCAATATTTCATGATGTGTGTGAGGTATTAACTAGATTTTTTTTCTACAATTGTTAAGCATCTGGTTGGGTTTGTTTGTTCTGATTTTTGTTTCCCACCCTCCCTACCTATTGGTATCCTGTTTTTATACTTGGTGACTTTGCAGTTGCTCGCCCCTACTGTAAATTTGATCTGGGACACTACTCCCAGTCTAGTGTCATTACCTCATTCTACCTAATCCAGAGAGAACATTTGAGAAGGCCAACCCAGTTAGTTTCTGCTCCTCCTTTCCCCTTTCCACTTTACAAAAACAAAACAAAAAAAAAAAAACAAAAAAAATGTTTTTTTCTAAGCTTGTTTTCTGTTTGTAAGCTTCTGAGCCTCCAAGCCTTTCTGTGTTGGAGGGAAGCCTTCTAGCTTAATTTTGTTTCTTAGAACTAGCCAATTTTCTAGTTTCAACACTCAAATCTGTTTCTTTGAGCTCAGCATTTGTTCAGAACTCATTGTAAGCACTAAATAAACTACAAATTACTACACCACTTAGCTTTCCTCACTTGTGTAGAGGAAAACAGTTTTTAGTACTTAATAAATAAGCACCTATCCAGGCATGCCTAAGGGTCAACTCCCGGTGTTTTCTCCTGTCTACCTGATGAATCTAGGTATCTTGGGGCAATGCAGCAATTGCCTGATATACACAGACAACCCTCTCCTCCTACCACCCAACACTACAACCTGTGAGAGATGCACTTATATAGCGAAACTGGAAGCAAAGCTCTCTTCACCCAAGACTAGACTAAACAGTCAAGAGGAGAAGGTAAACACTTACACCACACCACACTCATCACATAGTCCTTCAAAACCTACATCACCAAAATGCATACATAGAAACACAAAATACACACCTACATTTATGGAGGTTCTCAATAAAAATCTACCCAAGCAACAGGAACTCCAAAACAGAAACACAAGCAACCTCCACTCCCCCAACACAACCCGAATGACACATAACCCACAAACTCAGTGTACCACTCAATCACAGTCCATAAGGCATAACAATGTACCCAACAATCTAGTTATAGATGACTCTATAGTCAGGCACACTGATGTTCCACTCACCAGGCTAAACAAGGAGAAAGTTACTGTCAGCTGCCTGTCAGGTGCCAGGATCCACCACATAATGCACACACTCAGGTCACTCCGCAACAAGTGCAAATATGACTCTGTCATTGTCCATGTTGGTGTGAATGACCTGAGATGTACCTCCGTGGACTACATGAAAAGAGACATGGAGGAGCTGTCCAATCTTGTAGCCCAGGCAGTTATGACCCTAGCCCTGAGTAGCATCCTGCCATCACCCATAAGGATACCACAGTACAAGGACAAAATGACTGACTTCAACAACTGGCTAAGGTTCTGGTGACATTCTAAGGGGATCCAGTATCTGTCTGCCTGGGATGACATGATCAACAAACCACGATGGTTTGCCAGAAATGGCCTGCACCTGTTACTCTTGGGATACCAGATACTGGCTAAGGCTCTTGCCACCCCTATAGTGCCTTTTTTGGGCAAGGTTCAAATGACAGATTCACCACTGTAACAGGTACAAGCAAGCAAAATCTGAGGGTAGTGCTACTTAACGCTAGAAGTCTAAACCTCAAAATGCACTCACTTGAGGGACTCCTTAAAATGGAGAACATCGACATCTGTGCAGTGACAGAGACCTGGTTCAAGGCTCCAGAGAGCACCCCTGCATTACCAGGTTATAATTCGTACCACACCTTTCGGCTACTGAACCTGGACCGAAACACTAAAGACAGAGGCGTGTCCATATTCATTAAGGATATCCACACCTCCAGGCTAGTTGCTCAGCATAAAGCATACAAAATTATCCAAGTGCAACTAACTCTGGGCAAGACCACAATCCAAATTGTAGCTTGCTACAGATCCCACACCATATCCTAGGATTCCCACTCCTCATTTCTTGATACACTGGAAAATATTAGGGTAAAACTTATCACCCTAATAATGGGCAATTTCAACTACCCCACCATTAACTGGGAAAACTACTCATGTACCAACTCTTGTGCTCAACATTTTCTGGAATTCATAAATTCCAATGCCTTGGATCAACTTATCCACACCCCCACCAGGGGCAGCACTATCCTAGACCTGGTCATTACCAACATGGGCAACAGGTGTTCCACACCAGAGGTCAATTCCTTGTTGGTCAGATCCAACCACAAGCTGATCACCCTAGATAGCCACATCCCACCCCACCCCCCAGTTAGGGAAACCACTGTAAAAAAATTCTCCAAAGCCAACTTCACGCTTCTTAAGACAGAAGTGGCAAACTTCATGACACCCATGCTGACAGACAATAGAGGTACGACTGCTGAATCCTATACAAATGCACTTTATAAGCACTTACACGAGTGCATGGATCGTGCAATCCCTAAAAGAACCAAGATGCTATCCTCCAAAAAAAGGAAGCCAATCTGGTGGTCCCCTGCCATAAACAAACTCTACAACAGAAGAAAGAAATTGTTGCAAAACAGAGTAAAATCCCATGATTGGAGGAATTCCATGGTCAGCCTCAGTAACCCCCTAAAGGGCCCAGCTCTATACCTGAAGAATGCAAAGTTCCTTTAATCATGGCTGCACAGGTAAAAATCACACTCTCCAAAGCCAAGAACACAGCATCCAAGGGACCTGACAACATCCCAGGCTGTGTTTCACATGAACTACAGAACAAAGTGGCACCTCACCTAAGTACCATGTTCAGCCATAGCATCACCTCAGGCTTTGTGCCCACTGAATGGAGCACAGCAACGGTTATCCCACTCCACAAAGGGGGAGCCACCACGGACCCCGGGAACTGCCATCCCATTAGCCTGATGAGCCTGGTCTGCAAGGCTATGGAACATATCATCATCAAACGTATAAACAATGACATTGGTAATCTCCAAACTCTGGACCCTACCCAATTCGGGTTTGTAAAAGGCAGATCATGTCTCCTAAACCTGATAGACTTCATTGAAGCAGTCATCAAAGCCGTAGATAAAGATAAGGTGGTTCACACAGCCTACCTAGATCTCGCCAAGGTTTTCGACACCATCCCCCACTCTGGAATTATAGATAAAATCACTAAACTACTTATAAATCCCTATGTCACAAGATGGGTTGCCAACTGGCTCACTGACAGAACCCACACTGTGAAAGCAGCAGACTCTAAATCCAACTTCAAACCAGTGACAAGTGGAGTACCACAGGGTTCAGTCATGGATCCTCTCCTGTTTGGTATCTACTTCTCTAAAGTACAGGCTAACACAGAAGGTCTTTGGCTAACAAAGTCCACAGATGACTGCAAACTAGGAGCCATAGTCAAAACTCCCAATGATATTTACATTCTACAAAAGGGCCTCACTAAGACAGATGCCTGGTGTCAAAGCCATGGCCTTAAGCTCAATGCCAAAAAGTGTATTTTAATCTCTTTTGGTAAAAAACTCTGTACTCATGAACTACAACATAGGCAGTAGTCTACTTAACACCGAAAGTGTGATAAGAGACCTTGGGACACAGGTGGACAGTAGTCTTTCCTTTGATAATCACATCTCCACAGGGGGCACAACTCATCACAAAAGGTTTCTCATCCAGGAAAAAATAGGTAATTTTTCCCCTGTACTCATCATTCATTAGACCCATTATAGAGTACAATACCCCTTTTGGTATGTACCTCACAAGACATATAAAACAACTGGAAAGGCCACAGAAATACCTCACAAAGAGGATTACCAGCCTCAAACAGATGCCCTACGCAGACCATCTCAAAAAACTCCAGCTTTACTCTGTCACATATTGCCTACTCAGAGGCAATCCCTACCTAACATACAAAGCTATGTCAAACCCACAGCTGTTGGACATGCTCCACTTAAAGAAATCCCAATCGCTCTGAGCTACATGCTCTAGGGACCTAAACCTTGTCACCACAATAAACAGAACATGCTGGAGGGATAGATTCCTGTCCCAGAGACTTCCCATACTCTGGAACAAACTACCTATCTATATCAAACACTCCTCATTAGCACTCTTCAAGAAAAATCTTGATGACTGGATGGGAGATAGGAAATTCACCCTGGGGATCACTTCTGTGGCTCTGCTTGACAGGTGCACAGGAAAATAATTTTCTTGGGTGGTGAAAGCCAGGGTACCGTTTGGCTAGGCTTATATAGGTCCTAGGGCCAATAGCCTAGTACCTACTTATGAACCTATGAATAAGGTGAAGTAAGAAGTATAGACAACTTCTCTTGACTTTCCTTTTGGTATTGATCAGATTTCATTTTGATTTTGATCCCAGTGAAAACAATATAAATCACACACAAACCACTCAAGTTTAGCTATCTTGTAGGTGCATATCTATTTTCAGACTTTATTTGCTGTTACGCATGATATATTTATTGTGAGAGGTCCATCCCTATGTTTGGGTTTGATTTACCCTTCATATAATTTTCCTTATCCTGCCCCTGCAATACACGCTATTTTAAAGCAATTTTCTAAAAGGAAACCAGACTACATGACTAAGTAGTACCAATGATTTAAAGAAAGAGGGCTTACATGTTGGATCTCCCTCTTTTAGAAGCAAAAGAAAATTACTTTATGAAGTAGATTTCTTTAACATCATCCATTTCCCAAATTATCTATGACATGATCCCAAGTCCATGGGATGGATAAGGCCATTCACTAACCATATGGGACAGGTTAATTTAAGCACCAAAAAGGAAAGTGGCTAGGCTTTAATTGCTTAGTACTTAAATATAAAGCTATTTAAGTCTACATATTTTATACTATCTTTGATAATATGCTTATATTTTTGAGGCATTTTTATCTCTCATTTTTTTAGATTTCTATTTCTGAGTAGTATCCCACAGTCCTACCAAAGTAGGGATAGTTATGTGTTATTTGGTATTAAAATCATATACTAATTAGGCGCCCACATTTTTGGCTGTATGCACCTATTTTTCAAAGGCAAATGTGTCTACTTTCAATGGGTTTAGAGCTATGGTCACATAATGTATACTAGTTTATCTACACATATGTAAGAAGTGCAGTCCATAACCCCTTATTTCAGCACCACTGAGGCAGATCATTTTAGTCAAATGCTATCCTAATGAATGGAGAGGGACAGTTGAGAATAAAAGGGGATAAGGGATAATCATGTAAGAAAATAATGACAGAGGAGATGTCAGGCAGAATTGCAGTCTACGCACGATATTTATTACTAATAGAATGCTTAGGTATAATTAACCAACTATGAAGAGAAGAATAAATATATAAAAGTATTATGCTCAGCAGCAGTGTTAATGTTAGGAAAACTGCTAGTCTCCAACAGTAGCCAAGGAATAGATTCAGGACCAACTTTACCCCTCTCCCCCTCCCAAAGGACCAATCATAATACCAGTAGATTGTCAGGCACCCAGTATTACTGCTGCAGAGGTTAAAACAGCACTGTCCAAGGCCAAGGATACAGCTTCTATGGACCGTGAAAATATCCCTGGCTGTGTTCTACATGAACTACAGAGTGAACTGGCACCTCACCTGTGTGCCCTGTTCAATCACAGCCTCACCTCAGGCTTTGTCCCTACCGAATGGCACACTGCTATAGTCATCCCTCTCCACAAAGGAGGAGTGATACAGACCCTGGGAACTATCGCCCCGTTAGCCTGATAAGTCTAATATGCAAAGCTATGGAACGCATCATCATGTACCAAATAAAACAAGGATATAAGAAATCTCCAAATTCTGGATCCCACACAGTTTGGTTTTGTGAAGGGTAGATCATGCCTGCTCAACTTGGTTGACTTCTTTGAGTCAGTCACCAGAGCTGTGGATGAAGGCAAGGTGGTACATACAGCCTACCTTGATCTGGCCAAGGCCTTTGATACCATTACCTACTCAGGAATCATAGAAAAACTCCTAAGCTAAGCATCAACCCCTATATCACTAGGTGGGTTGCAAACTGGCTCACAGATAGAGTCCACAGTGTGAAAGTAGCTGACTCCAAGTCAGACTGCCGACCAGTCATGAGTGGAGTCCCACAGGGATCAGTCCTAGGTCCTCTCCTGTTTGGTATCTACTTCTCAGAAGTCCAGGCCAACAAGAAGAGACTCTGGATGACAAAGTTCACAGACAATTGCAAGTTGGGAGCCATTATTAACTCCCCAAGTGATATTGATATCCTACAGAAAGGTCTCACTGAGACCAACGACTGGTGTCAGAACCATGGCCTTAAGCTCAATGCCAAAAAAATGTGTCGTCATCCCCTTTGGGAAAAACCCAGTTCCCATGAATTGCCACATTGATGGTAGTCCACTGAACACAGAAGGTTTTATAAGAGATCTGGGGAACATAGGTTGACAGCAATCTCTCTTTTTGACCATCACATTGCCACTGTGGTCAGAAAGTCCTTCTATATGGCACATCTCATTACTAAGGGTTTTTCATCCAGGAAAAAAAAGGTCATTGTCTCCCTCTGCTCTTCCCTCATTAGGCCAATCATCCTCACTAGACACCTGCAACACCTGGAGAGGCCACAAAAGTACCTCACAAAGAGGATCCTAGGCCTTAAACACTTGTCCTATATGGACAGACTCAAAAAATTCTAACTATTCTCTGTCTCATATCGCCTACTTAAATGTGATCTCTGCTTGACTTACAAAGCCATTTCTGACCCAGCTCTATTAGAAATGCTAGATCTAAAGAAATCCCAACCCCTCCGCACCACAAACTCGAGAGACCTCAACCTCATTACCACTATCAACAGAATGTGCTGGAGGGACAGATTCATATCCCAGAGACTGCACATGCTATAGAATAGACTTCCCATGTCAAACAGAGCACCTTACTAGCCCTCTTCAAGAGAAATCTTGATGAGTAGATGGGAAATAGAAATTTCACTCCAGGGATCACTCCAGTGGCTCTGCTCAACAGAGGCACTGGGAACTAAGGTAGGGTGGCATGATGCCAGGGTAATCCTATGGGCTAGGCTTGTAAAGGCTCCAGGGCCATTAGCCTAGTACACACCTATGAACCTATGAATACACCTGATGAATGGGTAATAGCTTACACAGAACAGCTCAAAGCATCAGCATATATGAAGCAAATCATACCTAATTAACTAGACCCCAGCTCATTATTTGCACTTAGTAACTCTTAAGCTTGAGCATTCCAATTTTGCTACATTGTCAACAATTACAAATATAGCATAACATTTAGAAGTAATAGCTCTTAGATTCCTCTAACTGTTCCTTTACTATTCACCATTAAAGTTAATAATGCCTTCTGTGTGGAGTCTGCATGCCCTCCCCGCGGTCGAGTGGCATTCGAAAGACATGCGTGAAATGGGCGTGCCTTCATTGAAGGTTGGGTGTCGAGCTGGCACCTCGGCACTGTAAAAATCTACTTCCAATCATTAGCGGACCTGAGTTCCGCTGTAGCGACCCCTAACTGGGAAAAGCCGAAAGAAGAACATTAAAGTTAATAACTTCACAATATGCAGTGGTGAATAGAACACTCTCAAAAAACAAACTTTTTACATGGGTAGCACATGAGTTTCTGGGGTCTATATTAAAATCTTGAAGTCTGACAATATCGAATATGATATTGTGAATATGAGAATACCGAAAACGCACTACATCGAACGTTTAAATAAAAAATCTCCGCAGGGGGAGATTTCCATTTACTTCAATATAGTGCATTCTTGGAGTTGGTATATTTAAGTAGGGGGGTGTGGGGGGTGCAGGTGAGCTTGCCCCCCCTGCCTACACACTATTTAGTGTTTTGTTTTTTTTAATTTAGTATTTTTTTGGGGGGGGGTTGATGGTTTAAGACTTTGATCACTAAAGTTCGATCTTTAGTGATTCAAAGTTTTAAACCTTTGAGATTATAATATAGACCTGGGTTTCTGCACTAATCTGCATACCAGCACAGCAGGCTAATAGTACAGTTTAGCAATAAGCACTACACTATTCACTTAAAAGACCTAATGCCATTAACATTTGAATAATAATCTGGCCTAATACCATGTAAGAGAAACCATTTCCTCCAAGAGAAGTTTTGGAAGTGATATTGTCACATGCAGACAGTACCAAACCTAGTCAGCATTTCTGCTACAGTAGAAGAATGCACTTTCTTATCAACACATCTGCAATTTTTTTTTTTTTTAGTAAGGGTTTACTTTTCATAACATTGCACCTTTGTTAATATAACCTTGGACCTCAGTCTATTGTCTAGTGTTTAGCTCTCTACCATCAGTTAAGATATTAAACTTAATTTTGCAGTGCTACAGTATCAAAAAAATGACTCACCTATTCTTGCAGACTGTGACTTTGTGGCTGGTCTTTTAGAGTATACTTTTAATGTCTTGAGAGTACTTTGCTTATTTTAGTGACGTTTTGGCCACTCTGAAAAGCCTGGCTGTTTGGTCACACTCTACCATTTATGTTAGTATTGATTTTACTCAGTATAACTGGATACCCTTGTAAGAGCCTGAGAGTGGTTGACTGGTGGCAGCATAGTTACCTTGTAGTCTGGCAGAGAGGGTAGAGCTAGTAAATTTGTGCCAGCCTTTTCAGGAGTATGTATGTGAAAATTAAATACCCAGGTTGTGTGTGTCAGCTGCATGGAACTGGGATGCAGTGCTCCAAAGTGAGTCTTGTTTGGGATCTGGAGAAACAGAAAGTCCAGTCCCAGGTCAGAAGCATGTTCCTTGTGAGCTCTTGGGGGAAACTGTGCTTGATGCAAAGAGCTGCATCTTAAAATACTGTGTAAATCCATTCCTGTTCTTAGTGACTGTTTCTCACCAGTGTCAGTGGTGAAGATTGAGGCTACTTGTTTACTGGCTCGGGGTAAAGAGAGGCCATCACACACAGTGTATCACATTCCATAAGATCAATATTACCATCAGATTTTTTTTTAAATGGCTACAATTTTCACAAGTATAACAGTGTTACCACAATGAAATTTGCTATTCTAAATCAAGACAGAGAAGCTACGTAAAGGAAACTGTACCTACTACTGCACTGTTTTTGTAAGATATTGTTCTGTTTTGTGTTGTTTACAACTCTATAAGTCTATTGTTTTGATTATAATTTATATTACATTATCTATTTTTTTTCTTACTGTTCTGTACAATGGACCTCCATTAAAAAGGGCATTTCTAACCAAGTGGACACTCCTGGTAAATAAAGGCAAATTATCAGCTATTTTGCATATCTCTTAACAACTCAATGATTATTGCAAGAGCTAAGAAGATCTTTTCTGTTGCCTATGTACCATCCTCAGTGAGTCGCCATACACATACACAAATACATGCATCCAGACAGGAATGTGTGTGTGCGTGCACACACACACACACACACACACACACACACACACACACACACACATACACACACAGACGCATTGCCAGACATTTTACCTATCCCTGAGTTTACTGAACATCTTTAATGTTGTCACTGTCCCTTGTAAATCACAAATGATTACAGTGAGGTAGCAATGCCAGACATTAGAGGATCGCTCTTCTTCTTGTTTGTAGGATGTGTTGCTCTATGAACTTTTTAAGTGGATTAGATTAAAATCTAGAAAGACTCCATAGTGTCTAATGTCATTTCATGATTGCCCTGGCTTAGTTTAGAAGTCTTAAAGTCAAAGTAAACTTTATTATCATTTAGAACTACACACGTGTAGCCTAAATGAAATTTCATGGATCAGCTCAAATCCTGAGATTACAAAGGAAAGTGAAACAACACATACAAGTAGAGGAATAAACATAACTAACAAATGCAATACTACTCCCAATACATGCAAGAAAGAGCAGAGACATTTACCAACACTCATATATGAAAAGAAAACCCTCCTGAATTAAATTAAGTACCCTAAATTAAGCATCCAATCTTAATTGCCACTTTAACTCACAAATATCCAGGTGCAAATCTACAACTTTTCCCTGGGGGTCCTTTATCAACTTTTCAACTATCAAAAACTTAAAACAATGGTGACCATGTTCCCTAATGTGTCTGTACAAGGCATTAGTAATTTTCCCTTTTCTAATGTCATTTACGTGTTCATTAATATGATTTTTAAAAATGAGTTGAAGTGGCAATTAAGACTGGATGCAACTCAGTATCCAGGTATTAATGAAGCCGCTAATATAGCATGCATTCTGAAGTTAAAACATTTAATGGGTTAGGGTTTGTGTAAATGTATTGATTTTTAACTTTTTGAGAATTTATTAAGAAATTCTTATATATATATATTAATACATTTGTATTGGTGTGCAGATATATAGTGTTTTAAAGTATTTAATGTTTGTAATGATGGTTTTAGTTGATATGAGTCAATTATGTGATTATTCCATTAATTATTGAGTGTATGTGTATTTAAGGGCTGGGTAATTCATTGTAAGGTGTTCTGAGGAAGTCCCTATCAGGGGAAGAAAGCACTAAACCTTTCAATAAAGTATTCAGCTGTTTTTGGAGCTGGTGTCCGTGTGTTGGTCGAAGAAGCTCTGAAGTTGGTTTTGCTGTTTTTATTGTGAGGGTACTTAATTTAATCACCATAGGGTAGAAACTGTTACTGAATCTTGTAGTCCTGCAATGGCTGCTGCAAAATCTCCTGCCCAATGCCAGATGTTTAAACAGTCCATGTGCAGGATGCATGTTGTCCTGCATTATTTTGGTGGCCTCTCAGATCCTTCTTGCAGAATAAAGATGTGTTGATGGAAGACTGGAACCTGTTACCGTCTCTGAAACCTTCACCACTCTTTGTAGCTCCTTCCTTTATGTAACTGTGCAGCTTCCTAACCACGCTGTAAAGTTGCTGGTGAGGATGCTCTCTATTGCACCTCTGTAGAAGGTGGAGATAATATGAGGAAGAAGCTTAGTCTTTTTGAGCCTTCTTAAAAAGTGGAGGCATTGATGCACTTTCTTGACCATTTGGCTGGTGTTTCAGTTTATTTTAATGGTGGTCTCGCTGGAATTATATGTGAGGAAGCATACATCTTAGCTCTGGGCAGTAGCTATGTTTCAGAATATTGCAAAATATAATAACTAGTAAAATCATGGCTGTAAGAATTGATAAGATTGTACTGTACTGGAATTAACTGGAAATGTCTTTCCTTTATGGGCCAAGTCTTGTGTACGTTTCAGAATGAATTCTCCAAACACTGTAGTTCATTCAATAAGGCTTTATTAGATGTTTACAATATCCGAATACTGTCTTCATTAACAGTGCTGATAAACAATAACAGTCTGTAGAAATGCTGGGATGCTGATCAGCATCCAAAGTTACTGCACGTCCTATTCTGATTGTCCTGAACAACGTAAACTAAAATAGTCTTTATTTGACCTGTTTTCTGTACTCAGGCTAGAGTATCTGTATTGTAGCTTAATCTTCTCTGTAATGACAGGTCGAAGAAACTAATTAACCTTAACTGAACTGCTATCCTGAAAACAACATATTATATTGCTTCAGTCCAGTAATTTTCCTTTGTAAACCGCATTCACTCCCCCTAACCTTGGTCTCAGGCCTTGTCTCGTATGTGCTTTATTTAACATTCCACTAACAGTCTGTAGCTGGCAAGATTGTATCTTTCCCTTGAGTAAAAATCATTCTGTATTTGTGTATTTTCTGCACATTTTATGCTTATCTTTCCTTTTGAATAAACTGTCCTTCTCTGAAACTGACACTACATATTTTACCTTTTAGTCTGCATAATGACTAATAACTACTTTAAAATGGAGGTTCCTAATCTAACAACAGCCCCTAGATGACACCAGAAGTCAAATGAGTCCCTCTACAATCATACAGTATAATCTGGAGGGTCAACTAGTAAAATAAATCAGCATATTTTGTTTTCAAATGTTTTCAAGTTTTGAGTGTTATATTCACAGTGGTGGCACGCAGGGACTGTCTGTACTCTAACGTGGGCAGAATAACATTTCTGGCTATAGAAGCCCTAACAACAAGAGATAAGAAGTGATATATTCTATAGTATACTTTGGGTTGAGAGAATACATTGGAGGTGATCTTATCAGTATGAAATGTGAAGCTAAGGCAAGGACCCAGTGTAAGACCTAAATACTTCTGTTTTGTGACATTTGGAATGGTGATGCCATTGCATTCTTTTATATCTTAACATTCTGTTAGGAGGAAATGACCAGCTGTGAGACATGTGAGCATGTGTCTCTGACATAACACTACCAGTTCATAAAATAATCATTTTTGAACAGAAGGAAATCTTAATGGTGCAAACTCTTCTTGTATATACAGCTGTATCAACAGACGTTATATGAAGGACCATAAGAAAAAAAAAGTCTCTCACTCTAGTTGTAATACAGTCTAAAAGGGTATTTTTAATCAACTTCCTTCATTCCAGATTCCTAATGTTAGATACCCAAATGTTTTTTTTTTGGAACCTAACATCAGTAGCTCAATAACTGTCTGTGAAAGGCTCCTGTTAGCCCAAAAGACCGAGTAATTACAAAACCTATGTTGGTTCAATGAAAGGTAGTACATTACCTCTGTGTACCAGTTTCTTCAAACTTCATCTTATTCTGGAATATCTTCATCTTTATTACAGCATAGTCTACATGTCTGCTGTTCTAAGCACAAACTCCTCTTGCAACTGGATACCAACATATCATGCTAAAAGGGTCATAGCTCACCTTCTATCCAACATTTTACATGAATAATTACTCATCAACAACGTTTTGTTTGAAGACTAAAGCTGTAGCTGTCTGCCTATTCTATTTCTATCATTATTGTTTACAGCATGTCAGGTTTAGTATATTTTGACACATTGTATACCAAGAACTGCCATGCTATGTTATAACATGTGCATGTGTGTGTATGTATGTGTGTGTGTGTGTGTGTGTGTGTGTGTGTGTGTGTGTGTGTGTGCGCGTGTGTGAGCGTGTGTGTGTGTGTGTGTGTGTGTGTGTGTGTGTGTGTGTGTGTGTGTGTGTGTGTGTGTGTGTGTTTGCATGGGTGGGTGCATGTGTGAAGAAAAAAAATTATTAACATACAGTTACTGTAGTCAAGTTTCTTGACCTTAGAACATATGACTCAACCTATAAACTATGATATATACATTTTTTCCTTAAGCTGCAGTTGCCTTTGTTTAAAAATAGAATAGCATTGTCAAGTGTTTTGTATTTTACTTGAAATATAAATTTTAACCATCTGATCATTTCAGAGACCTGTGAAGTATATATCCATATTTTAATTTATTTTTGTTGCAATCAGATTTAATAATGCCTACACTGTGTACGCGACATGTATTCAAGAACATTCCTACCACAGTTATGTGCTTTCTAGTCACTCAGAAAGATTACACTAAGTGTACACATAGTCTATACTTTGTGGTAACCTTTATGAATCCCTATCAATATTTAAAGCTGCAAGAAAATCAGTAGGAAAACTAAAATTTGGATGAAAGAGGTGTGAGTTATGCCTGTGCTGTCTGTTCACGAAGAACGGTGTACACTTAATGTAGGCATTATTGAATCCGAGGGAATGTCTGTTTCTACAGTGTGCAAGGCAATTCAGGAATTTTAATAACTTACAGTTCTGAATATGAATGAATCTGCAGTTTCAAATAATGATGTATTAGACTATAAATGTGCTGGTGCATTTATCTATCAAACAGTAGACAGTCACTTTGAGTTTTATTGTTTCTAGATGTAAAGTTCTTTTTAATTTCTCAGTAATGTCATGTTACCTTTTTGCATCTGATGCTTTTACCAAATTTGTAAATTGATTACTCAAATCTATTACAACAGGCAATATGTTTTAATTTTTACTAACCAGGAGAACACTTCCTCTCTGATGCAAGTTCAGTTATATACTTAGTTCATATGTACAAAACATAATAGATATACAACATGAGGATATAACTATCACTGTGCGGAAGTCAGGATAGTTTTCGTTCTTTGCATGCATGGTTACTTCTGCTTAGAAAGAAATGTAAAACTTTGTATTTTATCACTTAGTATAAAGAGAAAGGACCCTTAACATATGAGCTAATATCAGGTAATGTATTCCCATACTTGTAATGGCTTATTACAGTAATAAGTACTATTTTAGCTTGAACTGTAAGTAATTCTAGAAATCTTTCAGGAACTTAGACACATAAACTTTATGTAATGAAAAGAAAAAAAACAGGAATCTGTAGCTAACAGACATCTAAGCTATAGGGGGTGGAATTAAATTGCACTTAATGGTGCTTGTGGGTGGATTAATTGGATTTTTATAGAGCATTTAGATTGACAGTTACTTTACCATTTATTGAATATAATATTAAGGCCAAGAGTACAGTCAAGTTAACTGGATTTCATTACATAAAATGAACACTAATAAGAAGTCAAAGTTGTAGAAATTCAGAGTAAACATGCCCCGTGAAAGATCAGCTAATTAACTTCTGTGTAAAATACGTTATTGTCTCAGAAATGTTTGTTATGCTTTCACATACATTCCACCACTGATTGTTTTGTTTATCATCTGATAATAACTGTTACTCTACATCACACAACTCAATATTGCAAAGTCTACTGTAAGCATTACCTGCCACATAATCTCATGTTTTACAGGATTTACTTTTTAATTATTTGAATTTTGCTACTCATGCCTCTAAATATGCATGGATTATAATGACTAATAAAGTTATCCTGCTCAGTATCATGCAGAAGAATGGAGAAGATTATGGTTATTTTTAAAATAATCACACAAGATGGACTATACTGTGTTATGCTGTAGCTAAGAAAGTCTGACACTAAAATTTCACATGCGCCTCAGAATGGCATCTTGCCATTTTTCTATATTTTTTCAGCATAACATAAAAAATATAATACATATAGCATTCAGTACAGCTGGTATATATATATATATATATATATATATATATATATATATATATACACATACCTAAGCAAATCAAACCTTAATAAATTAACTAGGTGCTACAAAAACATTGCCAGATTTGCCACAGGATCAACTTATAGAGCCCATCACTGCCTTAACCTTCAATCGTTAGACTGGCTTGAACTACCCTATCAACTGCAATATAACCAACTAATAGTTGTTCACAAAATCCTCTACCAACCAGACAGTACACCCATACCATACCTCTCAAGTGTACCTCATTACAAGGAATGTACCTCATTTGGGGTCTTAAAAAGTTCATGCTCCTCGAAGTTCCTCAAAGTTCCACATTGAAAGACTGTCACACATTCAGTGTTAGGAATTTTTTAAGTGAAATCCATTGTAAATAGAAATGAATCATATTAATTAATTAAACAATCTTCTTTATAAGTAAAACCAGCATATTTTAACCATCCTATGACCTTCCTAGTTGAAGTTGTTAGTAAGCCATTGGTATGTGTTCCACATTTTGCCCATTTGTTCCACATTATGAGGGCTAGTGTTCCTCATTTTGGAGATGGAAGGTTGAGAGCTATGACCCATACTGAAAATTATTATTACCTCCTACAGTAACCTAAAATCCCTTCGCTCTTCCAAAAAATTGCTACTGCAAACTGTTAAAACCAACAATTCAGCTGGCGAATCACTATTCTCCAACTCTGCCGGTAAAAACTGGAACCTACTTCCTGCTGAACTCACCACTGCCCCCTCCTTATCCCAATTCAAAAAATCCCTTAGGAAATACCTAAAAATGCAGTGGCTTTGTCCCTTTACAAACTCTGACTAACCCCCACTCAAACATAATTCATAAATGAGAACCTCATTACAGTAATAAAACTCTGACTCTCTAACTGTTTAAAATTATGTGTATCACCCACCTACTGGAAAGATTTAAAGTTAACACTACACCATGTATGATAACCACCTTTAATATATGTGTTTTCCTTTTTCAGATGAAATCTTTAACTATTTCTTTCTCAGCTACTTGCTTCCAACCTTTGCTGTGTGTATGTGAGAAAAACATGTACCTGTGTGTACAAATCAAACAAATCTCAGTTTTGTGATAACTCACTGTAATAATTTCACTGTATTTACACTTGTTTTGTACATTTGGAGCTTTTATCCCCGGGACTCCACTGAAAATGGACCTGTATCCAGTCGGACTTTCCCGGTTAACAAATATAAAATAAAATACAAATAAATAAATAAATGTGTGTGTGTGTGTGTGTGTGTGTGTGTGTGTGTGTGTGTGTGTGTGTGTGTGTGTGTGTGTGTGTGTGTGTGTGTGTGTGTGTGTGTGTGTGTGTGTGTGTGTGTGTGTGTGTATGCAGATATTGATGTGGAGATAACAGGGTGCTTTTTTAATTAGTTACACTTGTACACTTAATATAATTATCTAATAGTCCTGTCTATAAGGCAAATTGATAGGACACCTGATGGCTACTTTCTAGTCCCTTGTGGTTTTAGGAGATGAATGGCTAGTGAATGGCACAGTGACTACAATTCAGCATCGGGAATTCAAAGAGATTAATATACTGAAAAGTAACAGCAGATCACTGTATTACCAGTAATTTCCCAAATAATGCAGGTAGTGCTTCACCTTAACAGATAACAGAAACATCCATGTGTATTTCATATGGAACCAAAAATATTCATGCACATCTCAGGTCATACCTGATGGCTACGCAGAGGTTTGCAGTAACACCTGAAGAGAAGAAAGAATTAGAGTGCAGTATAATATGGGATGATTTGCAAGACATTTTGCCCTTTGGGGTTTGGATGCAGTATTAACTCAAGACCTTATGCATAAACATGGAAATAGAATAACTGCACAATGGAGTGTTGCATTAGTATATGTATTTTTGTGTTATGATTGGAGTCAGGTTTAATGATCATCAAACAATATTTCTAAGTAATAATACACATATTGCAAACTGCAAAATGACAAAAATAGAAGGAACAGTAAACCATATGAGTGTATGTGTATATAAGCAAGCTTGTGAGTGTGTGTGTGTGTGTGTGTGTGTGTGTGTGTGTGTGTGTGGGCGCGCGCGCGTGTGCATGCATTCCTGTTTGGATGCGTGTATTTGTGTATGGCGATTCACTGAGGATGGTATGTGGGCAGCAGAAAAGGTCTTCTTAGCTCTTGCAGTAATCATTGAGTTGTTCAGAGATATGCACATTAGCTGATAATGACATCTTTCCATTCCCACTTGACACTGATATCTTTCTGCTAAACTAAGCAGGGAAGTCATCTTCAACTTATTCTCCTCATGTTTTTAAATTTTCACTATGTTTGGATCTCGTCAGGTCAGCAGATATGCATGCAGTCCTATGACTGCAGATCTATAAATGCAACCAATTTCGAGAAGACCCATACCTCCTTCAGAGTGGGAAATATAGAATGCTGGTATACACTTATTTTTTACAAATTCTTTGATAAGCATGAAACATTTTTCTTGTTATCCTGTCCAACTGATTCAATACCTTTTGGGGCCAGTCAATCACTCCAAAACTGTAGGTTAGGACAGGAAGAACAAACTGGTTTATAGCTTGGGCTTTATTCCTAGATGTCAGAGCTGTTTTCAATATTAATTTTGGTCTTCTAAAATATTCCTTACTAAGTTTTATTTGCATTTTTTCATGTTTTATTATGGATCCTTCATCAATTCCCAAATATTTATACACTCCCTCTTGTTGAAGTTATTTTATATCACATTCCTGTTCCAAACTGATATTTTCTTGGTGCTACAGCTTTCCTGCTTCAAAGGTTGCTTTTGCACATTTATCAAGTCCAACTGACATTCTTATATTGTCTGAGAAAGTTTTGACCACTTGCAGTTGTGCTTTCAGTTCCTCATCTGATGAACTATATAGTTTTAAATCATCCACAAAAAGAAGATGAGAGCTCTTTACACTTTGTTGTTTTCTGGGAGCCAAATTGTAGCCATGACCTAATCTGTTAAGTAGTCAACTTAATGGGTTAACGGGGAAGACAAAAGAGCAGCGGTGACAAAGAGCCATCCTGGTATATCCCCCTTTGAAATTTTATTCCTGGAAGCATAATTTGTCCTTTATCATGGCTTATCTGCAAAAGGGTTTGCCACTGTTTCATGGTCACTGTAATATAATCGATCAGTGTAGTGTGTATCTTATACATATACATTTGTAAGCACTCTTTTGTCCCTGAATGTGGGATGCTGTCAAATGCTTTTTTGTTGTCTATCCATGCCATATTTAGGTGCTTCCTCTTTTTACAGTTCTCCATTATGATTTTATTTAACAAATGATCGTTTGTGCCATGTGACTTTTTTCATTGCCCTTTTGTTCTGTTGTTATGATTGGGTTTTCTTCTAAATGGCTACAAACTATTGGCATCAATTCCAGTGTATAGATTATACATCGCTGGAAGGCAAGTTATTGGTCTATAGTTTTTAGGATAGCTTGCAGGTTCACTCTTAAATAGAAGTATTGTTTTTCCTGTTGTTAACCAGGTTAGTGTCTGTTCAGGTACTCATATAAATAGTTCTTACTCATGGCTAAATCTTCATGTAAGGATATTAATACTTTTAGCTAGAAGTTAGGTACTGTGTCTTAACCTGTACATTTGAACTTCTTAGTCTTTCTTTTACTTCCTCTATCCATTTAGCATATTTGTTATGTCCATAGGGTCTTCACAGATATTTCTCCATAATCTGTCTATTTGTCCTTTTTTGGTGGTGTTTAAATCCCTTTTGCCTTATTTCCCAAGTCTCTGTAAAACTGGTTTGGGTCATCAACAACTTGAGTATTTTTCCTTAATATTTATTGCATATCTTTTAAGTTTTCCTGCCTGTGCTGACATCTTTAGTTTATTGTTTGCAATAGTTTGCAATAGATCATTATCTGTTCAGATACTGCACATTGATTTTATAACATCTATCTTTTTGAGTATTTTTGTTGATCTGTTCCCTCTTCTGTACTCTCATAACATTGACACTTCTTGTCTTAATTTGCTTTATAACTTTCTCTATTTGATGCTTCTGTGATGGCATTTGACTTCTCACTTCCTTTCCTTTACTGCCCTGTGTTTTATCTAGGGTAATGCTTTTGGAGGGGGAAAATAACATTAGTTTAGTCCTATTGGCATTTAGTGCTAGATGGTTCTGAAGTATCCATTACTCTGTAGCAGAGAATGCTTCTTGGGTACGTTTCATTAGTGTAGAAGTGCAGGAAGAAGAGCAGATAATTGTTGAATCGTCTGTGTATTGAATAAGTTTAGAGTTAGGGATAGCCTGGTGGAAGTCATTGATGAAGATGTTAAATAGAAGGAGTCCTAGAATTGAGCCTTGGGCTACACCAGTGGGTGTGAATTGGAAAGGGGAAATAGCTTTTTTCCACTTAATTGCTTGTTGCCTATTTGATAAGTAGCTGCTGAACCAGTTAATAGAGGAGTGGGATAAGTTTAGTTTAGAGAGCTTAGTAAGAAGAAGGTTATGAGAAATGGTGTCAAAAGCCTTAGAAAGGTCTAGGAGGAGGGTGGAAACAATGAGACCAGAGTCACGGGCCTTGATTACAGTCTCAAGGAAGGAGAGAAGAGCTGTGGTGGTACTATGGCCAGGACAGAATCTGTGCTGAGTGGAAATAAGAAGGTTATTATTGATGAGATAAGGTAGGAGTTGTAGGTGGAAACATTTTTCGAGAATTTTGGAGATGAGGGATAGGATATAGATGGGACAGAAGTTGGAGATGTCATTATTATTGCCGTCCTTTTGGAGTGGAATAATATAGGCCTTTTTCCAGATCTGGGGAACATGGCATTCAGAAATAGATTGATTTATTAAGATGCTGATAAGGTAGGCTATGGCTTCTGCAGTTATCTTTAGGAAGTAGGAGGGTATTTCATCAGGCGCATTAGAGCATGGTTTTAAATTTTGCTTTGTTATGAAGTGTTTTGTATTCATTAAGGGAAATGGAAGTTTTAGTTTTATAATAGTGTTTCCAGGTTTTATCGTGGTTTCACATGGTAGTTAGGGTGTTCCTAGTTAGCTAAGGGACAGATTTACTTTTTATGCGTTTAGTTCTTAAAGGAGCAAAGGAGTCTAGCAAGCTTAAGAAGGTTGTGTTGAAGTATGTAACCATGTTATCCAGGGGTAAAGTTTTTAATGGGCTCTAGTTAGCTCTTTTTAGAGTGTCAGAGAAAGCACTGTAGTTAAAGTTTTTTATGACACGAGTGGTGATGTAGGAGTGGGATAGTTGTGGGAAGGTGAAGGGCAAAAGTGGGAAGATGATCTCCAAATGGATCTGGGAGGGTGCCACTCTTGGAGAAATAGTGTGGATGGGAAACTAGTATCTAGTCTAAGGTGCTTCCAGAGATGAGGTCTTTAGAGGGTCTGGTTGGGGAGTTAATAAGTTGCGTAAAATTGTAAAGATTTATATTGAGGGAGTTGGTTTGGGATTGTATATTATCCCAATTAATGATAACATCCCTAAGGATTATAGTTTCATTTGTAATATTAGATGAGACCCATGAGAGAATGTCTTCTAGGACAGGGGCGTTATCCCTGGGAGGGATGTATAGAGTGGCTATACAGATGGATTTTTGTTTGTTTACTTGAAGAAGGGCTAAACGTAATTCAGCTTTTCCAAATTTGGGGACAGGTTTAGAGTAAGGGGTGAATGAGAGGGTTGAGGGGAAGAGGAGACTTACACCTCCCCCTTTCTTAGTAGTTCTGTCATATCTGATAATATTATAGTTGGGTGGAGTAAGTTCTGAGTCCTTAATATGTGGCTTGAGCCAGGTTTCGGTGATGGAAAGAAAATCGGGTTTGTTGTGATGGAGCCAGGCATGAAGTTGTAGGATTGTATTACATATGCTTTGGGCATTGAATGGGTTGAAGTGGAGGGGCCTTCCAATTGACTGGGGTAGAGGTGATGGGGAGGGAGAGATGGGAGTGGTAGAAGGGCCAGGGTTTGGGTGTATGTCTCCAGAGGTAAGGATGGAGATAATATGTTGTATGTGGTAAAAGAGGTGTTTAAGTTGTTTGTTATTGGGTTTGAAGTTAGTGAAGTGTCTTGAGATGGAAGTGGTATATATTTGGATAGTTATTTTGTGGTGAGATAGGAGTTTGTAGTTGAAGAGCAAGGAGTTGTTGTGGGAGTAGACTATAGGGGATATGTAGATTGAGGAGTGTGCATGTTGTAAGGGTGATGCGATGGTTGAGTGGGTTGGCGGTGTGTGATTGGTATAAAGAGGTCTGGTAAGATAGTGTGTGTAGGAAAGGCAAATTAGTATTAGTAATAGAGTTGCAAAGGTTACTGTGACTACTGTGTGCCTCATTATAATACTGCCCCTGGTCAGCTATACCACTCCCTGTTTACTCCAATTTGCTACCCCGTTCTCTCTAGGCCTTACATCAATTACCCACCCATTATCTCTATACTCCATAGGCTTTAAGTCACTCACCTACCCACATAACCTCACACACATACACTTCCCCTACTAACGCTTTCCCTAACTCTTTCACTTACTCTCATATTTTCCCATTGATTCAAGCCCCCATATCACTACCTAACTTCTGTTTGCTTCCTCCCTCTGGCCTCTCTCTCCCACATAGTCTTCCTTTGGCCTCATCCTCCCACATAGAATCCCCCCTCTGACCTCTCCCTACCCTAGACTATTTCACTCACCTCCAGATACCTGCTCCCAACCCAATGTCTGCCAGTTCCAGTGTTTAAAATTGTATAAAACCCAATCCATAACTAGACTTTTTGGTCATTACAGCTGGTATTCTCTCCCTGAGATAAAGTATCTGACCCCTCACTGATTGTTTCTTTCTTTATCCTTCTTGTCTGCTGAACCTACAGGAAGGTGCTGACCCGCTCCATTCACCCTCGCTAATTCTCGGGCTCACTTTGCTCCCCTACCCTACTCCCATTCCCACACACCCCCACATCAACTACATTTATAGCTAGATACCACTTCCACATTCACAACCCACTCACATCCCACTCCCAATCAACCAATCAGACCATACCAATTATTCCCCTCATTTGCATACTCCCACACACCCTACTTACCACCTGACTAGTATAGCTACCACACCCTAACCTAGCAAACTACACATAGAACTCATCATAATGTCCAATGTAAGTCACACTCAGCTACTTAAAGTGTTATGTTCCTCAGTAGTTATCCTCTCTCTCCTCCTGCTGTCACTTCTTTCCTCCTACCACACTCAACTCAATATCCCTCCCCCACCTCCATGGCAAACTGAATCCACAACCAATACTAGGAACGAAGGACATTACCCCATATCACCCTGCTTCCTCACCTCCCCCCAATCTTCTTCCTCCCTATATAATACTCTTAAATATAAAACTAATCCTCCACCATCCCAGAAACTAACTAAGTTACTACACAAACTAAACAAACTCTGTTTATACCTGTTCCAAAAACTAACTTGCTGTGGGGACATCCACCCCAATCCAGGACCAAGCAAACCTATCCTCAGTACCCCAGAACAACCACATCCTTTATATCTATGACCTTCCTCATCTCTCCTCCTTTTAAACATTAACATTAGAAGTATCCTTAATAAAACTCAGGACTTTCATGCCCTACTAGCAGTATACAAACCAGAGGTGGTAGTGCTAACAGAAACCTGGCTCAGACCTGAACAGCATGACAATGAAATAACTACCCCTGGGTACAATATTATACACAGATACAGACAAAGGAAAAAAGGAGGCGGTGTGACAATACTATTCCAAGACCACCTCACCATTGAACAATTTGAATGCAATGCCCAAGAAGTAAAGGACATAGAACTAATTCTGGCCAAACTAAAGATTAACTCTAACAAACAAATAATTATTGCAGGTGGATATATCCCACCAGGTAATAATACCCCCATACTGGAAACCCTTCTAAACTGGATGTCTTCATCCCTTCCACAAGAAACAATACTATTAGGAGACTTTAACATTGACTGGGCTGACTGTTCCAGCCAAAATCCCAACACACATATTAACCTCCATGGGTTTAACCAAATTATAACTGCCCCCACAAGAATAAACAAGGCCTCCAAATGCCAGTCCATCTTAGAATGGATTCTGCTATCCGATCCCACACTGGCTCACTAGTTAGGCTGACTTCCTGAAGCTCTGAGCAACCATCAGGCAACCTACTTAATTAGGAATCGATCACATCAGAATAAAAAAGCCCATTCTCATAGTAGTACGTAATAAAAAGCTCTTCAATACTAACGAACTAATCAACTCACTAAAATACTGCAATTGGACTCCCTTAAAACAACTGCCTCTAGACAAAGCTGTGCAGTACTTTAATTCAATTTTCCTTGAAGTCCTAAACTACCATGCACCCCTCAGAACCATCAGAGTCAAAGTCAACTATGCCCCTTGGCTAACAAAAGAGACTAAAACCATTATGAAAGATAGGGATAAAGCCTGGGCACAATTCCACAAACAAAAAATCCCCACCTTAAGACAAACTTATCTTGAACTCCGGAACAAAGCCAAAAAACTAATAAAACGTGACAAAACTAATTACCATGTGACCCTACAAGAAAAATATGCACACAACCCCCAAAAATTCTAGGCCACTACAAATACTTTACTGCACCCATGTAAATCATCCACTCCTACCCCTGTACTACAACCATGAAAATATCCCCACCCAATTTAACAAATTCTTTACTGAGACAGTCCTAGCCTTAACCAACACTTAAAAACCTGATAGCAGCCCCTTACCTACAGAGACCCTTCCCAACTTCAGTTCAACTAACAACTCCTTCTGTTTTTTCCCTTGACCCAGTCCCCATTAAAACAATTAAAAAACTCCTCAAAAAACCTAAACCAACCACTCTAGCAGCTGACAATCTACCAGCAGACTTCCTGCAAATATCAACTGAAGCCATAGCCTACCCAGTGTCGATTCTTATAAATAGGTCAATATCAGAATGCAAAGTATCTCTCTCTTGGAAAATCTCACATATTATACCATTACACAAAGGGGGAAAATCCCTGGAACTGACCAACTACTGCCCTATTGCAATCCTATCACCTCTATCAAAAATATTAGAGAGAGTAGTTCATTCCCAACTAATGCAGTACCTCCTTAAAAAAGACCTGCTATCCGCATCCCAACATGGTTTCCGATCCTCCAACAGCACTACTACAGCATTACTCTCCTTCACAAACACTGTCATCCACCATCGAAATAATGGACTATTCATATAATCAATATTTCTAGACCTATCAAAAGCCTTTGATATGGTGAACCATAATATGCTTCTAGAAACTCTATCTTCCCTTAACATAAGTCCCTCCACTATATCCTGGTTCAGGAACTACTTATCTAACCATCAGCAGGCTGTTCTATGGCAAAAAGATCTATCCCCTCTACTACCAGTTAACATAGGTGTCCCACAAGGGTCTATCCTTGGCCCTTTGCTATTCTCACTATTCACTAACCAAATAGCATCATCAGCACAATTTGCCTCAGTTGTGCAATATGCAGATGACACCACTATTATATGTGCCTCCCCTACCCTTCATGAACTAAGAACCATTACACAAAATAACTTTTCCATAGCAGAAACATGGTTCACTAATATAAAACTTATTCTCAATCCCCCAAAAAAACAAACTCATCCTCTTTAGTCCCAGTAGATCTCCACCACTAAATAATGACTTTACTATAACAGCTAAAGACAAGACACAAATCACCCCAACAACAAACACAAAGCTATTAGGCCTGGAAATCAATAGTAATCTAAAATTTGACATACACATAGCCCAAACAATTAAAAAACTTAACAAAAAGCTTGGCCTCCTATACAGAAACCGTCAGTTCATCACAAAACCTACCAAAGCCACATTAGCAAGGACTCACCTCTTATCCATTCTCCTTTATGCCTCCCCTATCTTAACTAACCTTTGCCACACAGAACTAAGCAAACTGGAATCTTGCTACAATAAGATTGCCAAGTTTGCTACAGACGCCTCTCAGAGATCTTATCACTGTTTAGCCCTCAACCAGCTCAACTGGCTTGAGTTTTCCCAACTACTCCTACTCAACCAACTATCAATAGCTCACAAGCTCTACTACTTTCCCAACAAAACCCCTGCACTCCAGGATCTAATTCACCCCTACACCACCACTAGAACCATAAGATCAAGTTTTCAAAACCACATAAATGTCATCAAACATAAGAATGAGGCTGGTAAATCTCTCTTTGCCTGCTCTATTGCCAGAACCTGGAATTCACTTCCAACCCACTTAACTGCCACCACCTCTACTTCCCAATTTAAAAAACTTCTTAAAACCCACTACACCAATAACTGGCTCTGCTCATGTTACTCCCCAGGTTAGTCCATACCATTGCACTGTTGCCAGGATTCAGCTATGTATCAAAAGGCTCTCCCCAAGTCCAACCTGTAAAAACAACTAAGTGGAAATAAAATTACTACCACATATGTTAGACAATGTGAACCTTTACGAGCTATGCTCTAATTTATTCTTAACATACATAGCTTTGTTTTCTTCTTTACAACTAATTCTTTCCCCTTGAAACTGCAGTAGGGCTGGTAGCCTTCTCCCAAGATGTACCTATCCTCATATGTAATATATTTATAATGTGTTATTTTTTCTTTTTGTAAACATGTTTTGTACTATGTTTCCATATTCAAGACTGTTTTTAGCTACTTTTTTCTGTATTAATGTTTGGAGCTTTTCTCCCTGGGCCTCCACTGAAAATGGACCTGTGTCCAGTCAGACTTTCCCGGTCAACAAATGTAAAATAAAATAAAATAAAAAAATAAAAATAAAAAATACTGATTTAGTGTTCATGATGTTTATAAAGAGTAAAACTGCTGGAGTGTATTTAAGTTAGGAAGGTATTAGGGTAGTTGTTTAAGAGCTGTAGGTTTTTGTGGATTAGTAAGATGAAGCAGGAGTAAAGGGTAGGTGTGGTAGGAGTGATTAATTAGTAGTTGTTAAGTAATGATTTAAGCAGGTAAGGGTGGAGGGTGTGGTTTAATAGCTATAAAGGTAGAGGTGCTGGGGCGGGTGAGATTTGGGGGCTGGGTAGGGGAGCGGAGTGAGCCCAGAGGGCGAACAGAGCGGGTAGAGCCAAGAGGAGTCGGAGGAAGCAGGTAAGAAAAACAATCAGGCAGTTTGGAGGAAGGTAGGTTATGGGCTAGAGAGCGGTATAGCAGAAGTAGGGAATGAGAGATATTTCTCGCCAGGGACTTTTCAACTAGTGAGTGATATTATATTAACCAGAGAGTACTTCTACTAGGAGCTGGGCAAGGGGAGGCTATGGAATTCACAGCTATAAAGAGTACCTACAGTACTAGTGGGTATGATTTTGCCACTGGGCTAAACATGGGGTAGCAAGTAGGTATAAGATTATAATATGGAGCTGGGAGACTGAGAGGGTGACTAGGAGATATAGAACCTTTGTACAGAATAGCTCGTCAAGTAGTGGAGTACCACTGCCTCTTGGTGGCCAAATTCTAGATTGCAAGGAGGGAGAAGCAGCGAGATGGCCAGGGAAAGGGGAGAAAGAGCAGGGAGAGGAGGAACTTAGAGATGGCCGTAGGCTGCTGGTGGACATATGGCGGAGCCCTAGTGAGACCAGATATTATGTATTCTCAGTAAATACATGCAACACACTTCAGTAACATACACACACAAATCCTGGGATGCTTCACAATACAGTACAAGTGGAGCACTGGTCTGTTGATGCAACTTCAGGGAGCAGGGTGGCCTTTATTCCAGTAAGGAAGCACTCAAGACATTGAGGACGCAACAGACCAGGCTGTAAAGGAAGAAAAAGCAGGATTATTTTTGGACTATGAGTACAGGGTGAGAAAAGAGTTAATTTATTTGGATTTGTTGTGGATAATTATTCCTGTAATACCAAAAATGATTACAGGCACATGAGCAAGAGAGCTTGTTTAAACAATAGCTTTGAGGGAAACAGAGTAAAGGGTAAGGAGGCTTAGAGGTTAGAGATAAGTATAGGAAAAACAGAGTAAAGGGTAAAGAGGTTTAGAGGTGAGAGACAAGTATGGGAAAAACAGAGTAAAGGGTAAAGAGATTTAGAGGTTAGAGACAAGTATGGGAAAAACAGTTGTTAAAACACAGAGGTCAGATATTTATAGGAGGTCATGTACAACTGACTACTATATTGGATAAATGCAGAACAATGCAAAAACTAGGCAAAAGCAATTGGCAAACACAGTAGAAAAAGGTAAGCAAACAGTAGGTGTGCCATGCAAACTTTGGCAAACACAGTAAAAAATGATAAGCAATATCTATAGTTAAAACTAAAAACACCTCACAATGGAGCTAGGACTCTGCACATAAAATACCATTTTAACAAAAAAGTAGGGAGGTTACAATGTGAAAAAAAGCATACAACTCATAAAGCGACACATACAAGTAAAATACAGATGTTACTATCGACTACCTCTTGTGCTGGGTAGGGGATAAAGACCGCATTACAAATGTGCCATAACTAGCTGAAATGACCGCATGGCAGTTTTAAAATTATTTCAGCAAAGCCAATCTGTGACAGTGTTTACAATCTCCAAGAACTAGCACAGAGGAAGGGAAAAAATGTAATGCAGTAGCTTAATGGCAGGAATATGAATCTCCAAGCGCTATCAACAAGGACAATATAGAAAAGTGGCTTCACGGCCTGATTACTATCTTCCGACCGCTACCAGAGAGGGGAAATAATCTATCGGCTTAATGCCAGGGTTACAAGCCTCTGAACACAGCCATGGAGGGAATAAAAAATAATACAATAGTTTAGACAGTGGGAGTACAAGCCTCTGAGCGTTACCAGGTTGGGAAAATGATTAATCAGCTCCAAGAGTTGCCACGGAGGGGAAATAATAATAAAACAGCTGAACAGCAGGAAAACAAGGCTCTGGGCATCACCTGAGAGGGAAAAATAATTTAAAAGGTCCGTGAGTTACCACGGAGGGGGGGGGGGGAATAAAATAATAAAACAGTTGAACAGCGGGTGAACAAGCCTCAGGGCATCACTACAGGGGGTTGAGTAATACCACGTGGCTACTGAATTAGGGGTTGACTTCATGGACAAGAAAGTATAATTATTAACTTTGCTCACAGTGCTGCAAGGTACCATACATCAGCTACCGCAGGAGACAAAGCACACATATAATATAGAATTAACAAAATGTAGAGGAAGCGTACATGAGCTACCATTTGAGACAATACACGATTATACTAAAAAAGTAGATTCCAAATAATTTACGTGTTTTGTAAGAGCAGAGCATTGATACATACTTGCTTGTGAAAAGAAGACAGATATTATGCACTACAGATACTGGAAAACTTACACATTCTGTTAAAACATCTCAGGTAAATAACAAGAACTCTCTGATGGGCAGGGCCAGCAGCCTACAGGAGGATGGGACCGGAATGGAAGAAAAGATATTTAAAAATGGTGCACAAGATACATACATCACTATATGGGTTTGGGGGGGGGGTGCAAGAAGATAGGCAGGAAAGGGGAAGAAAGGGAGCAGAGAGGAGAGGGGGAGGGTAGAAAAGGAGCCAAAATGAGTCGGAGGAAGCAGGTAAGAAAAACAATCAGGCAGTGTGGAGGAAGTTAGGTTATGGGCTAGAGAGCGGTATAGCAGAAGTAGGGAATGAGAGATATATCTCTCCAGGGACTTTTCAACTAGTGAGTGATATTATATTAACCAGAGAGTACTTCTGCTAGGAGATGGGCAAGGGGAGGCTATGGAATTCACAGCTATAAAGAGTACCTACAGTACTAGTGGGTATGATTTTGGCGCTGGGCTAAACAGGGTATAGCAAATAGGTATAACATTATAATATGGAGCTGGGAGACTGCAAGGGTGACTAGGAGATATAGAACCTTTGTACAGAATAGCTCGTCAAGTAGAGGATTAACACTGCCTCCTGGTGGCCAAAATCTAGACTGCAAGGAGGGAGAAGCAGTGAGATGGCCATGGAAAGGGGAGAAAGAGTAGGGAGAGGAGGAACTTAGAGATGGCCGTAGGCTGCTGGTGGACACTTGGCAGAGCCCTAGTGAGACCAGATATTATGGATTCTCAGTAAATACATGCAACACAATTCCGTAACATACACACACAAATCCTGGAGAGCTTCACAACACAGTACGAGTGAAGCACTGGTCTTTTGATGCAACTTCAGGGGGCAGGGTGGCCTTTAGAGCAGTAAGGAAGCACTCAAGGGTTGAGGACACAAAAGAGCAGGCTGTAAAGGAAGAAAAAGCAGGATTATTTTTTTGACTATGAGTACAGGTTGAGAAAAGAGTTCATTTATTTGGATTTGTTGTGGATAATTATTCCTGTAATACCATAAATGATTACAGGCACATGAGCAAGAGAGCTTGTTTAAACAATAGCTTTGAGAGAAACACAGTAAAGGGTAAGGAGGTTTAGAGGTTAGAGACAAGTATGAGAAAAACAGAGTAAAGGGTAAAGAGGTTTAGAGGTTAGAGACAAGTATGGGAAAAACAGAGTAAAGGGTAAAGAGGTTTAGAGATTAGAGACAAGTACGGAAAAAACAGAGTAAAGGGTGAAGAGGTTTAGAGGTTAGAGACAAGTATGGGAAAAACAGTAGTTTAAACACAGAGGTCAGTTATTTATAGGAGGTCATGTACAACTGACTATTAAATAGGATAAATGCAGAACAATTCAAAAACTAGGCAAAAACAATTGGCGAACAGAGTAGAAAAAGGCATGCAAACACAATAGGTATGACATGCAAATGGCAAACACAGTAAAAAATGATCAATTTCTATAGTTAAAACTAAAAATACCTCACAACGGAGCTAGGCCTCTGCACATAAAATAACATTTTAACAAAAAAGTAGGGAGGTTACAATGTGAAAAAAGCATACAACTCATAATGCGACACATACAAGTAAAATACAGATGTTACTATCAACTACCTCTTCTCTTAGATCACTTTCTTCTAAACCGATGGCACATTTTTTGTTTCCCATTTCCTATGGGCATTTTACAGAAAGTTCCAGAGCATCTGCCTATGCCATATTCTCTTCAGTTTCACCCTGTGCCATCCATTGCTCTTTCATATGGGAACTCAATGGCCTATCACTCCACAACATTGACTGCATCAGAATAGCCACATTTACCTGTTTCTTCCCTTGCTGTGCAACTCCAACTGAACTTTTATGCTGGTTTTCTGCTGAAGGCTCCGAAGTATCTTCATATGGCAACTGATTAGATGTTTCACACTCCACTGGTGTCTCCTTAATTTGGGGATTCATTATTCTATCCTGCTGTGGTGTTATCAGAGTTAGATTTTCTGTACTAAATCCTTCACTTCACAGGTAATTCATAACCTGTGTTTTGATTTCTTTAACTTCTCCATTACTAATCCTTATTTCTACTTTCCCTTCTTTCTTTTCTTATTTTTTGTATTGTATTATTTTCCACATCTGGATTCCTTTGCTTGTATTTCTCTTCAAATATCTCTGGTGCTGCTCTTTTTGTATTGATTGGTTTTACTTTCTCCTCTGCATGAGTATTGCACCATATTAAATCTCTTTTTCTTTCCCATGTCCATATTTCTTCTTCAGATGTCTCCTGCTCCTCCTGGCTCACCTTATTTGGAGGACCCGTTGTTCCAACATGCTGTGATATAACATGCGTTGGACTTTCTACAGTAAATCCTACACTTCATAAGTATTCCATAACTTCAGCTTCTATTTTTTAACTTCTAGTTTATTAATCTTCCGCCTTAGAAGTATTACAGTCTCAGACCCAAAATACATTTTCAGCAGTAGAAGTCTTGATCAGAAACTCTCAGCTGATTCTTAATCCAAACAAAACTAAACTTATGCTATTCCACCCCACAAAACCCACTATTCCCTTTCCATCATTTACAATAACATCACTATTCAAAACCGTTATCTAAACAGCAGTCCAAACCAAACTCCTGGGTGTTGAAATTGACAGCAACCTTAAGTTTGACATCCATATCTCACAGACTATTAAAAAGGTGCATAAAAAACTAAGTACTCTCTACCACAACAAACACTTTCTTACAAATTATACTACGTCCACTATATCCCGAACTCACATCCTGTCCACACTTCTTTATGCCTCTCTTATTTTCATTAACCTCAAAAACTCTGACCTAGCAAAACTGGAATCATGTTATAACAAAATAGCTAAGTTTGTAACTAATTCCCCTAACAGGACACACTATTGTAAGGTTCTGAAACAGCTAGATTGGTTAGAACGCCCCCAGAGTTTACTTTACAAGCAACTTACATTGGTCCATTAACTACTATACCATCCAGAGAACACTCCTGTACTACAAAACCTCTTACAACCATACTCTGGTACTAGAACCCTATGCTCTACTCAAAAATTCTTGCTTGACAAAGCTAACGCCAACAAGACAGGTGAATCTATTCTCTCACATTTTATTCCTAAAATCTGGAATACTTTACCCTCTAAAATATCCTCTATTACCTCCTTTCCCCTTTTTAAAAACGTATTGAAAAATCATCTTAATAAATCATGGCTTTGTAACTGTACCTCACCTGGATAATACAAACTAGACTTACTAGTCTCTCTGATTTATTGATCTCCTTGCAATGTTACCTCCTTACTGAAAACTCATTATATTCTCAAAACTGCTTAATATAACATTAATCTTAACCTTTCAAGTGAGATGTTATATACGTTATGTACATACTCAAATGCTAACATCATCTGTAGTTACTAATCAAAGTTATTGCACATATGTTTCATTTCTGACTGACTACAGTTAACTTGTCTTACTTGTTCCATCCCCTGTTTTACTAGTACTGTAATATGTTGCAAATTACCTGTACTATACTACCAATCCCTTATAATTATGTATTTTGTATTATGGATGTTTTTATTATTGTCACTTGTGGACCATTTCTCCCTGGGCCTCCGCTGAAAATGGACATGTGTCCAGATGGACTATCCTGGTAAACAAATGTGAAAAAATAAATAAATAAATAAATAAATTCTGTTTTGAGTTCCCCCTTTGCAATCTTATTTTTTGTATTGTGAAATTTTCCATATCTGGGTACCTATGCCTATTTTCTCTTTGAATATCCATCTCTTGTTAACTCGTTTCTGGTGTATTTCAAAAGAGGGTTTATTGACATCTCTATAACTCTTTTAAGACCAGTCATCTGGCTTGAATCATTCACATTTCTCTCAGCCATGTCCCAGAGCCGCAAAGACAAAAAATACTGAATTGTAGAAAAAACAAAGCAGCACCGGGTAAAGAGTCTCTTCACATCAGCAAAAAGTCAATATCCAAGAAACAAAAGAGGCTCACCACGACCACTTAAAACTACTTATTTTTGCATACATCTTTCGTTATAGTTATATATGTGTTTTTATTTTTATTTTATATAGGTACAGGATATATGTATATGTATATGTATGAGGGTATTTTTTAGGCTCTTCCTTTTTCAAAGAAAATATTTTAATTGGTTTAATTATTAAAGACTTAATTGATAAGGTGTGTCTATTTGAATACTATATATACTTACTCATTTTGTATAGCAGTTATTGAAGTCTGAAGAAGCGTTCTGGCAACGTGAAAGCGCTTACTTTTACTGCAGTGGAATAAAGAACAGTAGTTTTAAGTGGTCGTGGTGAGCCTCTTTTGTTTCTTGGATATTGACTTTTTGCTGATGTGAAGAGACTCTTTACCCGGTGCTGCTTTGTTTTTTCTACAATTAAAGGTAAGTTAGTCTAATACAAATACAAATTGCAATATGAAGTGAGGGAAAAACAGGCTCATGATATATTTAGAGAGAAAGTCAGGGAAGAGAATTAGATAGCACTAATGAAATAGGTAAAGAAGGGAGAGTAAGAAGATATAATTGATGAAAAGGTACAGATAAGGAGTTCCAGGCCTTAGCAACCTTGTACAAATGCAGACAATGCCCAGCAGACTTGCTAGGTTTGTAGACAGACAGGGGTTTTTGGTCAGTGGATTGCAATGAGACACTAGGAACATAGCTGTGCAGAATGTTTTTTAGTGCTGGACAGGCAGATGGATGCTGGATAATTTCATAGTTGTTAGAAGTTGTGTATATGTTAGTTGATGCTAGAGTTCTAACCAGTTTAGGCTTTTCAGTGCTATACAGTGATGGGTTCTGAAAGGGGTACATGCTGCAAATTTATCAACTTTGTTACAGCATTGTTCAAGTTTTAATTTTTGTGATACCTGAAGGTTAGTATGATACGAGTGTCATAAAGAAGTATGGGGAGGAGATAAGTAGTGGCAAGTATAGTTTTAGTTGCATCGGTGAGAAAGGTTTTGGATCTGTAAAGCATCCCTGGTTTTTGATGAGTTTTTCTTATGCAATTTTGTATACGCAGGTCATTTGTAAGATTACTATCCACTATCTCCCTTAATAGTTTGCTATGAGAAGTGACTTTGATGGTTGCATTATCAAGAGAGAGGACTTTAAATTTTGTTTTTCATGACAGAGGGATTTGGGAAAAAAAAGTAGTAGTATGGTTCTGTTTTGGGTTGAGCCTGAGATGTGGGTTACAAAGCCATGTTTCAGTGGCTGCTAAATCTTCCCAAGTAAATTTTTGGCAGTTTACCATGTTGTCAGATGTGCAAATGATTGTGGAATCATCTGTGTATTGTATTAGGGTGGCCTGTTGTGTGGCCGTATAGAGTGTGTTGGTGAAAACGTTAAAGAGGTGGGGACCAAGGATAGAGCCCTGTGGTACACTAGTAGTGAATGGGAGGTGAGGAGAGAGCATGGAGTGGCATTTTACTGACTGATACTTATTGGATAGATAGCTTTTGAACTACAGAAGGGTGGGCTGAGCGAGACCTAGTCAGGATATTTGAAGAAGTTTACTGTGACAAATGTTGTTGAAGCCTTTACACAAGTCTAGAAATAAGGAAGAGGCTAGTTTGCTGTTACCTCTAGCTTTATTGACAGTATCTATATAAGTTAGAAGGGCAGTTCTAGTACTATGTGAAGGATGGAAGTCATGCTGTGTAGGGGAGAGGAGTTTCTTCTTCAGGAGATAGTCTAGCATTTGTTTCTGAATACATTTTTCAAGTATTTTGGTGATGGGAGATAAGATTGCTATAGGTCTAAAGTTATTAACGTCTACTGAATGTTTATAAATTTGTTCCATGCCTTTGGGATGGCAACAGAGAATAGTGAGTCATAATAATTATTAGACTTTTTAGCAGCAGTTAAAGTTCTGAGGATCTTTGGGTTCTATTCGGTACATGCTATTGGATGACAGTTGACAGTGAGGTTGCTGTAAGTGGATGGTGAAGTATTTTGTGTGCTGTGAGTAGTTGGCAGAGGGTAGTATGTTGAGGAAGTTCAAACCCATTGAGGATACAGAGCACCATGCAGTGGTAGGAGCAGTTTGGAAATTTCTAATTTATGATCACTTAGCAGCTGCTTTGCTTTGTAACAGGAGCCTAGTTTGCAGTGTGTCTTTTTCACTGCAGTATCAATGTGTGTTATGAATTATAACTCCTAGTAATTTTGTGCTGGTGATGTTTTCAGTTTATTTGTTGTTTAAGGAGATAATATTAAGGTTGGTGCTGTTTTGATTTATGTTTTTGGGAAGGAATAGGATTAGTTTGGTTTTGTTGGGATTTAAGAGCAACTGATATTTATTTAGCCAACTTTGTATAGAAATGAAAGCTTCCTGTGTGCTAGTTTCTAAGGTGAGAAAATTTGAAGCTGACCAAACTAAAGCTGAGTCATTAGCATTTTGTAATCTGGTAGCAAATTTTGATTCCTTCTGCATGCCATTAATGAAGATAGTAAAAAGTATTGGACTAAGTATGGATCCTTGTGTGACTCTTAAATTGATTGGAAGGAATGTGGACTGGGTGTGATTGTTTAGGTAACTGGTGAACCAGCTAGTTGTGGGAATTGTGAGGCCTGTAAGATTTAGTCTTTGGAGGAGTAGTTGATGTGAGACCATGCCAAAGGCTTTTGACAAGTCCAGGAAAATGGTGGATACAAAATTACCTGAGTTTTTACTTTGATTAACGGTATCTAGAAAATGTAGTACAGCAGTTTTAGTGTTGTGGTGAGGACAAAAGCCATGCTGGGTAGGAGATAGTAACTGATTATCAAGTAGAAAAGCTAGGAGTTGCTGATGTATGCATTTTTCAAGTACTTTGGAGAGGGGAGGAAGAATTGCTATAGACGATTGCTTGACAGTTCAGTGGATGTGCCACCTTTGTGTAATGGGATTATGAAGGAAGCTTTCCATAGGGCTGAGATGTAGTTTCTGTAATGGATCTATTAATTTAGAAAGATAAAGCGTCTTCTGTGTGGAGACATGAGTGAGTGGACGTGCCTTCGTTGAAGGTTGTGTGTCAGAGCTGGCAACTCGGTACGTAAAAATCTACTGGCAATCATTAGCGGACCGGAGTTCCACTGTGGCGACCGCTAACCGGGAAAAGTGGAAAGACACAACAACAACAACAGGGTAGCAAATGGTGTTATCGCCTATACTAAGGTATTCAGATGGGAGGTTGTCATGAGCTAGTGTTGTGGGCTTCAGTTTTGTAATTAATATTTTTTTCATCTTTGGATAGTTGTTAGGTTGAGTTGGGGGTATGGATCTATGGTCTGGTGGATTAGGTGGGGTTGGGTATAGGTTATTATTGTCTGAGTCAAGTCGAGTGCTGTATATGAAGTGTTTACTGAATTTTTCAGATGGGAAAGGATTTGTGGTTGGTTTTCTGCTTGGTTTTATGATGTTGTTTAAATGTTTCCAAAATGTTTTGGGATTTTTTGCATGTGTGTTCTGGTCTGTGGAGAAGTAGTTATTTTTATCATAATGAACCTGTACCTTTGTGTAGTTTCTGAGGTATCAATATGAATCTAGTAGGACTGGGCCTACTTTTGTGCTGTTGTTTCCAGGCTTTCTCTCTGTCTGTCTGTCTGTCTCTCTCTATCTCTGTCTCTCATGAGTTGTTTAGTTTGATGTATTGGCCATGGAGCAGGATTTATTTTCACTCTTTTATGTCACAAAGGGGCTTGTTAGTTTAGTATGGTTAAGAAGTAGTTATTGAAGTTACAGACAGCTTCACTTAGAGGCAGATATTTGAGATGTTTCCAATCACATTGTTTAAGTGTGTTGTTAAATATGGATTTCTCAAAATTAGTTAAGTTTCTCACAGAGTTGAAGTATAGTGGTTGAGGGGTGTGTGGTATTCTCTGTTGATATAGGTGGGTACTGTGGGGGAATGCATGACCTTCCTAATGTATGCATAGCCCTCACTACTCATGCCATGGTAACCTTTCAAAGACAGACTGAGGACATGTTTATTTCTACTTCAGCATTCTCTTGGCACATGTGGATCAGCACATCTATTTCCCAGGATCACCTCAAGACTGAGCCAAAATCTTGCATGCCTTCTATGGGATAGCACATTTCCCCGAGGAGTGTCTTGTGACAGATTACAACTATGTTGCTATTAGGCCCTCATCAGGACCATGAAATAGAAATAGGAAGGGCTATCTTTCCATCAACTGCCAGATAATATGTGATGCATGTGGTCCATCTCCAACATGCTGGTCTCCAGCATCCTGTTAGTGTCCATGATTCCAATAGCTTGACACACAAGCTCACTCTACTGCCTCTTGCTGCATGGTAGTATGCCCCATGTTCACCTGTTTGGTAAGTGGAAATTTACTTAATTATTCTTTGGAAATGTATTATTTGGTACTAACCCGCACCCCAACCCCCCCCCCCCGACACACACGCACACACAAACACACACACTTCCTTTGTTCTTTTCTTTTCTTTTCTTTTTTTGTGTTTTGTAGGGGATGTAGTTTATCAGCACTAAGGGGCCTGCAAAGAAATAGTACACCACCACCCTTTCCCAGAAATGGACTGTCATCTGGCCAGTGTTTGGCCTGCTGAAAGCCCATTATCATTACGTGGGTGAGTCTAAGGATGCCCTTCATTATGACTCTGCTATTGTATGCAGGAAGTTTACTGCATGTTACATTCTCCACAACATAATCATGAGCCAGTCTAATATTGAACTGCCCCATGATGTCTCTGCAGCCCCCCAGTACAGGTCCTTCCATAGATATTTCCATAACTGATGATAGTGTTGGTGGCCAGCCAGCAGCAGTAGTAAGGGATTCCATGAGGCAGGCTCATGCACAGTATATGTTTTGCAGATAAAGAGGTGGCATCTAGTCAACAGCTATAGACCATGACATTCAGCTTAGTGTTACCTTCATTATACAAACACAGTGCAGAGCTGATGCATACATGGGCTATGCTATGTGGTGCATGGCCTACTGTCACTGTACATAAGACAAACTTTCATATCTGTAAAGCATTATTATTTTAATAAAGGTTTTCATATGGATTTTATACATTTTTATGGTTTCTTGTTACAGTATAGTAAGTATCATGCCTGATTGTTTACTGAGATCTGTGTAGTCAATGGTAGCATGTAAGGAATATCTAAATGTTGTACTTTATTGTTGCATGTGTTTTGTTTTGGGATTGCAGTGAAATATGCATGTACTGCTTCTGCTGGAATGTTCATTACTTGATAATTGCTATTGCTCTACTTAACTTACTAGTTTGAAGAAATTGTATGTATTTAAAAACTTACTCTTGCTGTATTCTACCTTGTAGTTTTCAAGATGGGTTGTCTTCCACAGGAAAGGTAAATGGTATCACATTTTTTTATGTTCTAATGTTTCTGCACTTTTCTATTCTCTGTTCAAGTACTACACATCAGATTAACTTACTCTGTCATAGACAGTAACCTTTGTGACATCAGAAGTGATAGCAGTCATCATTTGTGATGTGCTGAGAGTGAAGTAGCAACATAGCTTCATAGGTAAGTATGAGGCTAGTTGCCCTTGGGGGCCATTTTAAGCCTAGTCATCTTCCCATTTTGTGCTTGAAATAGCCTATCCCATTTATTATAGAGTGGTCTAGTTAATTAGTTATTATTAATTAATATGAATTATTAATTAATTATTGATTAGTTTCCAAGGAATGGTAGGATAAATCTCTTTTCAGAGAAAATAGATGACCTCCAAAATAGACCTTGTGCAGTGCTTTCAGACTGACTGGAGTTGCTGAAGGAACCACAGAAGATACTATGAGAACTCCTCAAGAGGAGCAACTAACTGTAGCCCTAACCGTATCCCAAGAAGGTTATCATTGACAAGACTCTTCATGTACTGTGACCACCACTGAGAGGGTCCCCTTGCTCCCTGACATATCTTCAGACTTACTGAATTATGTGACAAAGAGCTCTATTTCTTGACTGCCAAGAACAGAAAAGAGTTTGTACTGCTAGGGCAATTTGGAAGCCACAAACTGTTATGTCTGTAGCAAAAGTACAATCTCATTTGCAAGGTTCAGAACCAAACCCTTTTTGGATAACTATATATTCACTACATTATATGTTTGACTTTTTAACTTCTGATGTCTTGAAAGTCACTCACATCAATGGGGAGCTTTATCACGTCAGAAAGAAATAATAGTCGCACAGTTCCAGAGGTGTAGCCAGAGATTTACATTTTGTACTCAGACCTAATGTTGCTGCTTCCAGTACCCACTTGTCAGTGTAAAAATATACTTACCCCTCAAAATGCTACCCCAAGATACATGGAAAGATGTAATTTCTTTTCAACTGTTACAATTAACTGCCATTCAAAGCTAGTTATAGAGATGTATTCCTTTGGCACAAAAATTGTTTGTGAACTGCTATACTGTGAATATTCATTTACACAGTTCTAAACATTTTATGCTTTTTTAGTGTTGACATTAGCACGAGCTGCTCAGAAAAACTGGACACATTTCAGTACAGTGAGTATACTTACCTACATCCTTGCACAGTTCCAAAACAACATCAATGTGCAAGGCAGTGTAGCTAGGAGAACCTGCGCAGTTTATTTTTAAAGGTTGGGGAAACTTTCAGCAGTCAAGATGCTTTTCTGTCCCAAGTTGTACTGTGTCATTTGATGTATTCCCTGAGCTTCCAAATTCCTATTGGCTCTCTAACATCAAATAAGCTCATAAAACAAATTATCTGGAATGTGAACAGGAGTATCCTCTCCAACCCTACACTATTCCTACACAGGAGTCAGGAGGGGGCAAGTTTGGCAGACTTGAGCTAGATGACTGAAACAATGACACTGTACCAATATTTGGAAACACTGGATGTCCCCTTCCCATTATGGGACAATTTAGAAGCTTAACATTTTGGGAGTATCTCACACAATTGCTACCAGTGTTCTTTCCCTTTACTTTTACACAGTTGATACACCCTATTCATGGTTTTTAAAGCAATTGAACATTTCCCAACATTAAAGGTTTGGGGTGAAAGATGCCCCAGTCTGGAGGAACCTTACATTAGAAAAAAGTGCATCAAGACTACAATGGCAAGGATGGAGAGATAAGTGTAATCTGGTTAGCTTGCTTACTGCAAGAGAGTAAAGATGGCCTCAGCTTCACACTGCTGGTGCTGATGTCAGGATTAATGTTACACATGTAATCATTTTTTTCACTGTGTGTTATGTTCTTAATTGTGTATCGTATTTCATTGTGGTGCTGTCCTACCCCTTTTTTCAGTTGTTTTCTTTTAATAATTGTTCTTGTAACTGGAAGCAATAACTTTACTGAATTGAAACATATGCTGCTGAATAAGCCCTTAATAGTGCTCTATATTTGCAGCCTGCTGATTACCTTCTCTTTTTAGTTTTGCAATTTTTTTCTGTTGTTGCAAGCATTAGGATAACCCAAGTCAAATACATGCTGCCGAAGAGGGTCACATTATTGGTCATCATCACATTCTACAGATTTCCCTCCCTGCCGCCACCCTGCATTTTTTTCTTTTAACTTAACCTTTCTTTTGATTTTAACCTGTGAAAACTAAAAGGGCTGGAGAACTGTTACATGATATTTTCAGTAGCTGCATTGCCAACCCTGACTTAGAGTAGGCTAAGTGTGTCATATACAATATCCTCGAATGATAGGGTGGGTGATGGTGTCTGTGATGGTGAGGAAATGCTGGCATGTCAGCTTGAGATGTCTTGCTGTGATGACGTGACCTACTGGATGCAGGTCTCCCAGAGTTGCATGGCAGAGACATCAAATGAGAGGTTCTGCTGTTTTATGACCCCTCCACACACACACTTTTTCCGGTACTTTCTTGAGAATATGGTTGTGTATGATATACTAAACCCCAAGGGGGTCCAGACAGTACCCTGTCCTCATCCTTGTTCACCACTGCTTCCTACTTGAGTCTGGTAGGGTCTGTCTAGTGTACACGTGGAGGCAGACATGCTGCTGTATGTGTCACCACACTGCACATGAGTGTGACCATGGCATTATCAGTGCTCTCTACATTTTACATGTAGTGCTAGAAATTCTTACAAACACCCTGTGCCACCTCTATCTAACTTCCTTTGGCAGTGAAATTAGGCTGAACTAAGATTCAGCACATCTGCTGCTGGGTAGCCAATGCTTTCTTGGGTTTCTGGAGGTAGCTGTGAAGTGTCTGCAAATGACACCCCTTTGCATGGGTATTACAGTGCACACTTGTGTCTCTAGAAGGTTTTCCTGTGGTTGAGGGAACACTGTTGTTGAGGTACATGGGTTCTATCCCTGCACAGCCTGTATTAAAATGTCATTATCCACTTGACTTTGTGATCTTGTGTTACTTCCTGAAAGAGTCACATGTCTAATGTGGGGTGTACGATCCCGCCATTAAACTTGGCCACTGTGTTCAACTATCCTCAGGCTGTTTCATAAATATAACTGTTATGTTATCATTTTCAATAGCCATTCTGCTGTTGACATCTTCAAACTTTGCTGCCTCAGTAGATCTGCTCATTTCTACTGCTGACATTGTAAAGGATTGAGTGATGACATTATTACCGAGACCTTGGAGCACAGTAATGAATATTACATAATGAGATTTGCAGGACACTTACCATAAACAATCAGTTCACTTTTATGATGGCCAGAAATAGGGGCTTTACCTGGTGATAGGAAATGTGTTACATGTGAGCAGTCAACCTCTGCAGTCATCTTCATTATGTGAATATGTTATGGTGGATGCACTAACCTCTCTGAATGAATGTCTGTAGATACTGCTGAGGTGGGTAATTTTCAGTGCCCACATATTCTGTGATTATGCCTGTTCCATCCTCATCAGTATGTTAGTCATCCCCCCTCCATATGGAGAGAAGGTATTCCTCCTCATTAGCTGTTAAAGGGATAGGTCTAAGAGGTCCTCCATTAATACTGTTATGGGCAACTGCATTCTGCCTTGACTTTGCTCTGGGATGCTCACTATATCATTGGCCCTTTTCCTGCACTGTGTAAATTTGCAGTTCTTCCGCAATGGCATTTATATCCAGTACCACTTGGTTCCACATCTTTGCTCTATCAGCTTGCTTTGGACCCAGTTTTCTAAAAATGCCATATGTCCCGAGGGCATCCATTTGGATGTGGTTCTCCTCAGGACAAAAATCATCTTTTCTCCGCATGGAACCCCACTGCTTCATCATGCATTTACCTGAAATAACATATAGGAATACCCTTACTGAAGTTTGATTTACAGAAATGAAACCCACTCATCACCCCTGCAGCTTCATATACTATTAGCTAAGAGCTAGATAACTAATGCAAAAAGTAGAGGGGACAAGGGACATCCTTGCTTTGTGCCTTTAGTAAATCCTTGAGAAATGTAAGATCCAGTTTTAACATGTGCTTTGGAGTCTCTATACATTTTTTAATATTCAAATAAATTGTTCCAGATATGCAAATGCTTCTAAAGTTTTAAACAGGCAGTTCCAATTTACAGAATCAAAAGCTCTCTTGATATCGAAGCTAATTAGGGACAACTTCTTGTTCATTCCTTTTGCTAAATCAAGATAGTTACTACTTTTTCATCAGAGTTATTCTTTTTATCTTTATTAAGATCCTCAAGGATTTTTTAAGAAGATTAAGCTTTTCCTCTATGTCTGAAGTAAGCTTATTAGTGTGAGGATTTGGATATTATTGATTTGTGCCTTTTTGCTTAACATATTATTTCTATTAGCCAATCTATGTAGATTTTTGAAGTCAACACAAAACTGTGCAATTTTATTTTTTCTAAAGCTGCCTCCACTTTATGCGCTAAAACTGTTTCATATTTTATCATTTATTTATTTATTTTTATTTATTTAACATTTGTTGACCGGGAAAGTCTGACTAGGTTCCACAGAGCCTGTTTTCAGCGGAGGCCCGGGGAGAAATGCTCCAGATGCATGTCTTTGGAATGTGGGAGGAAACCGGAGTACCCAGAGGAAACCCACGCGAACACAGGGAGAACATGCAAACTCCACACAGAAGGCACCCCAGCCGAGAATTGAACCAGAGAACCTCTTGCTGGGAGGCGACAACGTTAACCGCTGCACCACTGCGCCGCCCTCATCATCAAAATCATTATTTTTAATTACTTCAGTATTATCTAATGTCCATGTTTGTTGTTCAAACTTTGCTTTGTGAATTTCATCTTGTGTTTCTATCAACTCTTTATCCCACTGTTTCACTTTATTACTATCCTATCTTCCCATTCAGTGTTTAATATGCATTTTAATGAGTCCATAATATGGCTTTACTAACCTGATTATTATCATTCATACATAAACCAGATAAAAGAAACCAAACAAATGTAGATAGGACCACAGGATCCAGGACACATGTGAGTTGGAAATATTATTGTAAAAATATTATTTTATTCACACTATAAAAGTCAAAACATGTTAAAAAGAAGCAATGTTGCCAAAAGACAATATTACTCAAATGCTTTCATCTCTGGCCATTCAGAGAATTTATCAAAATGAAAATCAGTGCAACAGGGCTTCACTTAAATAAAAATGTATCACATCCCATCAGCTTAATCAACCAATAGAAAAGTGAGAACAATCTAATACATTATTCAAAACCTCAAGTTAATTTCTATAAAAAATTCCATGTTAGATACATTAAAACAGATAAAGAAAAAATACATATATATTTTTGCATATAAGGATATATATATATATATATATATATATATATATATATATATATATATAATATGTAGCATATATGATGACAAACTCATTACATAAAACATAAAACCATAAATGATAACTTTATCAATCTAATGCCTTTAATTTCAAAAAAACATGTTATTGAAAAAGAGTCATTGATGCCTGGCCATTGAATAGCATTAGTTCTCAACTGCCACAAGGCTTCCTGTTTCTCCATTTGCAAGGGCCATGGTCGCCCTCTCAAATCTACATCAACACAATCAATAATAGTAAACTTAAATGAATGTCCCACCAGGCTATTACAATGTTTGGCTAAAGCATTAGTATCTTTTTTGAGTCTAATGTCTTTCAAATGTTTGTAAATACGACATTTTAATTTTCTCTTGGTTTTCCCTATTTAAAAACTGGGACAAACAATACAGAAAGCACAGTAGACCACTTTATCTGTCTGGCATGAACATTTCTTCTTCAACCTTACTATAACCCCATTAATATTGAAAGATAAACCTTTCAATATATAAGCACAATTGTTACAGACTCCACACTTTCTCATATAGCCCATTTGGTGTTCCCTAGCATGTGTCTTCAAAATATTTGTGACACCTCATGCTTTTCTATATACAATAGTGGGTTTTTATCCTAAACAATCCCGAAAGTCATTACATGAAGATATTATCACCCATTTTTTCTTCAAGATATCAGCAATGTGCCTGCTAGACTTATTAAATGAGGTAATAAATGTAGACTGAAATTTGTCATTCCTTAACTCATTTTGCAGTTCAGAGCCTCCACTTAGACCTAAAGTCACATTAGATTTTTGGAGGTTAGCGACTACAATAGCCTGAGAATCTTCAAGCAATTCATTGTGGTGTTCAGACAAAATGGCTTTAAAATGACCCTTTTCCCTTTTGTTGATGACCTTAAACATAACTTAATTTACTAAACCCAATGGGTAACCCCTATTTAGAAACATATTTTTTAGGAGTTCACATTCAGATAAAAATGTATCGAATAGGGTAACCAGCTGGGCGGCTCTCACTAACTGGCTCTTCACAACTGCTTTTTTCTGCTTATATGGATGTGAACTGTCAAAGTAAAAAAAAACTGTTCTAATAAGTATCCTTATGGAAATTTTCAGATGCAAATAGCCATAAAGTGTCACCCTTAATTAGTCTCACATCCAAATATGAAATTTCCCATTAACCTATATTATAAGAAAACTTCAAAAAGAGGTTGAATTGTTAATATAAGACAGAAAATCAGTAATCATATCAAATGGATCATCCCAAAAACTAAAAATGTGTTCCAGAAAATGAATGTACATTCTACAGTAGGCATAAAATACAGAATTAAACAAATATTTTTTCTCCCACTGCAGCATCACATGGATTGCATATAGGCAGCCACATAGTGAACCCATGAGTACCCCTTCTACTTGTAGAAAAACTCTTTATCAAAAAATATGAAATTATTTTTAAATACCATTTCAAATAACTGTTCATATAAATTGATAGTGGTCTGTGGTAAACCCTTTTCCACCAAATATTCACATGCCCATTCAAGACCTATATCATGGGGTATGACAGTATACAAATCCTTTACATTGATTGCAATAAACATACCAGCCTCCACATAATCAAGATTGTTAACCTTATGTATAAAATCCCATGGGTCCTTGCATAAATTTATTTCACTGGACAACAGTGGTTTCAATTTGATGTCTAAAAATGTAGCTAGAGGATAAGTTATAGAACCCCGGCCATTTCCAATAGGTCTAATGGGGGATTTAGGAGGCTTTTATGTATTTTGGGTAAACCAAATATAGATGGAATTCTTGGATGAGGGACAGACAAATAATTAAACTCTTCAATTGAAATTGACCCTTCAATGAACAAATCATTAAGTTTGTTCCTGATTTTTCTATATGCCACATTCAATTTGTTCAGTGAAATAATTCTATAGGAACCACTATCCAACACTTTCTTCATTCGTAGATTATAGTCACTTAAATTCATCAACACAGTGCCACCCCCTTTGTCAGGTTTTAGAATTCTGACATCACCATTAGCCTTCAATTTGGACAGGCCTTCAACCTCACCCTTATGCAAGTTAGAAGCATCACTGTCCCTAGTTAAATTCCAAATATCGATTTCACATCATTTTTCAAATGTTTGTAACATGGGGTGAATGGGAGGGTTATAAGTGCTAGAAATGTGTAATGGATTACTCACATATTCCACAGCTTTAAACAGCACACGTAAATTTAACTTCCTTATAAAATGCTTTAGATCAACCAAAATGTTAGCTATGTCACAGTCTTTTTCGGGCATAGATGTCATGCCTTTAGACAACAGGTCACAGACAGTCACATCCAACTGCAAAGATGAAAAATTAAATACATTAAGGTCACCATTAGAGTTTTTTAATACACTTTATATATGTCCAACCACTCCTTCCAATATTATCTCTGACCCCAATAATCTCCTCTCCTGTTTACCCTCTACAATGATGCAGTGTCTCCCTGACCCTTGTTTCCGGGTTGACCACCCTGTATTGGTGCCACTCTGTTGTATCTCTCCCTCAATCGATTGGACCTCCTCAAAGGAGGATATTCTTTCTCCTCTAAAAAAGTTTCCTCATTACCTTCATCACTAGAAGGGTTGTAGTTATCAATACTACCCCAATTTTGCGATTTAGGAGGTTTGGGGTACGCTGTGATATCACTTTATTGTGCTCTGTCATGCTGTATCTTTTTGAGCTTTCTGTCCTTAATATTAATTATTTGGTGCTTAATGCTCCTAAACACTCAATTGTATTCAAAAAGATTATTTTCATATGCAGCATCTTCCCACAATTTTTTCATCCAAGTCAGTTGCTTCCCTCATCAAAGTAGTAACCAAAGCTTCATTATGCTTAACTACCATCACCATGTATTCAAAACCATGTCTATCGAACATGGAGAGTAGTTTTTTATGTAAAACTGAATTAATTATTAGTCCAGTGGGAAAACAACACATGTGTAAACTCTTAGGTACTAGTTTCAGTCTTAAACATTATTTGAAATACATGTTGTCCAGTTGTAACTTTTTAATCTTTAATAACAAATAATCGAGTTTTTGAAAATTGTCAATGTAATTGTCAGTTGCTTCCATTGTAAAGCTCGGATTTTGCTCCAGCCATTCATTAACAACAAAGGTTTCATTCCTTGTAGTTGTTTGCCCATGTCAAAAAACATTTCTCTCATTGCTCCCAGACTGACTAGGTAATCCTTACTTAATCCATTCAGAGTACATTGTGAACATGTATGTTCATTCATTTGACTTCCAGGCATTAACGTTAGCTGCATGTTATTCAAAAGTTGTTGAATAGAACTTCCTCTGATTTCCTCTAAGCCCTGCATTTCCTGGTTTCCATGACAACCACCCACAGATGACAACATCATCTGGGCTCATTCTATTTGATCCAACTTTTGAGACATCTCTTCTAACTGGTTGATGAGATTTTCAATGGACTGGCCAAATGATTGTGAAAACAGCACTTGCTGTGAATTTGTCTCCTGGACCTCCAAAGCCATTCCAAAAATGACAAACTGGATAAAATAAACCAAACAAATGTAGATATGACCACAGGATCCAGGGCACATACCAGTCAGAAATTTTATTACAAAATATTATTTTATTCACAGTATAAAAGTAAAAAAGTGTTAAAAAGAAGCAATATTGCCAAAAGACAATATTACTCAAGCGCATTTGTCTCTGACCATTCAGAGACTTTATCAAGATGAAAATCAATGCAACAGGGCTTCACTTAAATAAAAATGTAACACAACCCATCAGCTTAATCAACCACTAGAAAACAATCTAATACATTATTCAAAACCTGAAGTCAAAGTCTATTCAAACACCATATTAGATAAATCAAAACATATAATGAAAATAAATGCATATATTTTTTTTTGCATATAAGGATATATATATATATATATATATATATATATATATATATATATATATATACACACACATATATATATATATATATATATATATATATATATATATATATAATGGCAAACTCATTACATAAAACATAAAACCCTAAATGGTAATTTTAATGCCTTTAATTTCAAAAAACATGTTATTGAAAAAGAGTCATTGATGCCCGATCATTGAGTAGCATTAGTCCTCAACTGCCACAAGGCTTCCTATTTCTCCAGTTACAAGGGCCATGGTCCCCCTCTCAAATCTACATCAACACAATCAATAATAGTAAGCTTAAATGAATGTCCCATCAGGCTATTATAATGTTTGGCCAAAGCATTAGTATCTTTTTTGAGTCTAATGTCTCTCAAATGTTCGTAAATACAACATTTTAATTTTCTCTTGGTTTTCCCAATATAAAAACCAGGACTGACTGTACAGAAAGCACAATAGACCACTTTGTCTGGCATGAACATTTTTTATTCAACCTTACTATAACCCCATTAATATTGAAAGAGGAACCCTCCAATATATAAGCACAATAGTTACAAACTCTACACTTTCTCATATAGCCCATTTGGTGTCCCCTAGCATGTGTCTCCAAAATATTTTTGACACCCTGTCCTTTCCTATACACAATAGTGGGTTTTTATCCTAAACAATCCTGAATTTCATTACATGAAGATACTATCACCCAATTTTTCTGTAGGATATCAGCAATCTGCCTGCTAGACTTATTAAATGAGGTAATAAATGCAGACTGAAAATTGTCATTCCTTAACTCATTTTGCAATTCAGAGCCACCATTTAGACCTAAAGTCACATTAGATGTTTGGAGGTAAGCGACTACCATAGCCTGAGAATCTTCAAGCAATTCATTGTGGTTATTAGACAAAATGGCTTTAAAATGACCCATTTCCCTTTTGTTGAAGGCCTCAAACATAACTTCATTTACTAAACCCAATGGGTATCCCGTATTTAGAAACATATTTTTAGGAGTTCACATTCAGATAAGAATGTATCAAACAGGGTAACCATCTGGGCAGCTCTCACAAACTGGCCCTTCACAACCACTTTTTTCTGCTTATATGGATGAAAACTGCCAAAGTGTAAAAACTGTTTGAATAAGTATCCTTATGGAAAATTTCAGATGTAAATACCATAAAGTGTCATCCTTAACTAGTCTCACATCCAAATATGAAATTTCCTTTTGACCTATATTATAGGTAAACTTCAAAAAGGAGGTTGAATTGTTAATATAAGACAGAAAATCGGTAATCATATCAAATGGACCATCTCAAAAAATAAAAATGTCATCCAAAAAATGGATGTACATTCTACAGTGGGCATAAAACACAGAATTAAACAAATATTTTTTTCTCCCACTGCAGCATCACAAGGTTTGTGTATAGACCGCCACATGGTGAAACCATGGCTACCCCTTCTACTTTTTCGCTTTTATACTGGGAATAAAACAATAACATTTCTGACTGGTGTGTATCCTAGATTCTGTGGTCATATCTATATCATTCACAGATAAACTATTTTCAGTTTGTTACTTAACATAACTCCTACGTTTTTTTTAAATTTCATAATATAAACTGAGATTCTATAAATAATTTGAAATTTCCTTATATCCATTAATATATTAATACTTAGTGCATTATGATCAGATAAAGGATGAGGAACAGTTTCAAAATAATTCACTTTATTAAGTAAATCTGCTGAGGCATAAAGGCTATCAATTCTACTTTGCATCCCATGTGCATAATAATAATGAATGAAGAACAATGTCTTATGTTCTGCTTTTACTATTAAAACAGCTAAATTATTATTACTAATCCATCTGTTTAGTGCGTTAACTGATTCCAAAATTTAAGTTTTTGTCTGTTCACGTGTATCCTCTATATTTGATATGCAGTTAAAATCCTCTGCTAGAATTACACTACCCTTCCATAACTTTGTAGTAAATTTAAGTGATCTTTAGCCACTCTTGCACCTATTCCAGAGATCTAGTAAATTAGCTAGTGTAAAGAGTTTCTCATTATGTTTAATTATTACAAATGTATACATTCCTTTGGGATCATTAATGGATTCCATGTCCTTAGATATTACAATTGATTTTCTCCAATGTATAGCAGTTCTGCTCCTCTTTTTATTGAAAAAAACTTGATAATATTTTGTAACCAAAGTTATTTAAATATTATATTTTTTTGTCTATCAAGTGAATCTCTTGCAAGAATATAATGTCTCCTCTGTTTTAGATATCTCATTAATGATTTATTTTTGTTGCCATTATTAATCTATTTACATTAATAGATAATAGATTAAAACTATCCATATGGTATAAAGATAATCTGACAATCTGGTAATCTTTTTGTACTACACAATTATACAAAAGGAAAATCAATGCACATTTGTATTCATCATGATGAAAGATATACACATATTTTAGATCTAACAAATGTTCTGAATGAATTGTAAAAGTACAAGTGTCGATATCTCAAAATTGTGTAACAATATGATAAATATCAAAATATTTAAAAATCCTTTAGCTTACCTTTAGCTTATTAAACTAATTCATAAAATATGTACATTACTCAGGAAATAGAGAAATGTCTTGCTATTTCTATGGAGTAAAAAAATCAGTCTGTATTGTATTCAAAAGTTACAATGTGCTTAATTTAAATTCCATTATCACTTCCTTGATTCAAACACATTGAAAAATCTACTTTACTTTCCATCAAAATGGATGTAGTGATTCAGCAATACAACACTCAATTTTCAGCTCAGACTTATGAAATGAGTTTTTTACATGTAGTATTAGTGAATATAATAACATGAAATATGCAAAATACTTCAATGTTCACATGACCAGGCTTCAAATTTCAGTTTCCATATTTTCAAATATTTTATTTGATTTATTATGTAAATTATATGAGATCTTGCAAAATCACATTTTTGCCACATGTAGGTATATGTTCTACATATTTTTCTTATATGCTGTTTGTTATTTAAATATATTTTTTCTATCTTGTCTACCAACATTTTACCTTGTTCTATATATCTTGTATTTCTAAACTCTGCCATTAAAGAGCTATTTAATCATCAGCTCTGTATTAAAGATTGTGGTATGTGTATATATTTCTTAACTTACAGATACTGTTCTTTTATTAATCTTACATAGTAAATATTTAATTCGGGGCGGCCACGGTGGTGCAGTGGTTAGCATTGTCACCTCACAGCAAGAGGTTCTCCAGTTTGATCCTTGGCTGGGGTGCCTTCTGTGCGGAGTCTGCATGTCCTCCCTGTGGTCGTGTGGGTTTCCTCCGGGTGCTCTGGTTTCCTCCCACATTCCAAAGACATGCAGTAGGTGTATTGGACACTCTAAATTGGCCCTAGGTGTGAGTGTGTGTGTGTGTGTGTGTGTGTGTGTGTGTGTGTGTGTGTGTGTGTGTGTGTGTGTGTGTGTGTGTGTGTGTGTGTGTGCCTTCTGTGGAAGGTTGGGCGCCGGGCTGGCAACTCAACACTGTAAAACTCCACTGCCAATCATGAGTGGACAGGTGATCCGCTGTGGCGACCCCTAACCAGGAAAAGTTGAAAGAAGAAGAAGAAGTAAATATTTCATTCATTGTGCATATGCATATATTCTTAAGATGTTTATTCATCTTATTAGTATTATTATAAACAATCTTGACTCTCTCTCTCTCTCTCTCTGTATATATATATATATATATATATATATATATATATATATATATATATATATATATATATATATATATGTATATATATATATATATATATATATATATATATATATATATATATATATATATATATATATAAAATAATTCCTGCTTGTTTAATTTGAATGTGTGTTTTCAGACTTTGTGAACTGCTGTTCTGATCTAATCTCATTTTGACATTAACATTTGATTATTGCATGTGAAAATATCAACTCACAGCCTGCAGGGCTAATTTCCTTTGTAAGTTTCTCATTCTTCTTAATTATTTTAAACTGCTCTAATCACAAATATCCAACTTTACTTCTTTATATTAAAATGTACAGTTAGAGTTAATAACACTGCAGCATAAGCTATTAACAGTCAGCAAAATGTAAGCAAATTATATGTCTGCAGAACTTAATCTAAATTACTATAGCTTTTGTTTTACCAATTCTTCACTTCTAAAAAAAGAAAAAGGATATTATTTTGAGTAGATTTCTCACATATATATTTGTAAAAAAAAAAAAAAAAGTTCCTTTTTGTTTTCACAGACATAAGTGATAAACTATGACCTAGATTTTTTAAGAACAGCTCAAGGTGGGAATCAATGCAAGCAAGAATCTTACATTCTCACACAACTGGAACATTCTTTTGTTCTTAAGGTTTTTATTTTTATTTTATTTTATTTTAAAATGCACAAATTATAATAACATACAGGTTTTGTTTTTATATTTTATTTTAATAAAGAGCAATCAGAGCAAAATAAGACAAATAACTGTTGACATACATCCACAGCTGTGTAATATATCAGTGTAATACAAATAAGCAAAGGTTAATATTTTTCAAGCAATTTTTTAAGTTTTGGCTATGATGTAAAGGAATGAGTAATATTAGAAGTTCCCATTCTAATCGTATGTATCTCAAAACTATATACAGTTTTTGTCATACTAAAAAATTCAGTACAAGAGGGAATGGTTTTACTCTTCTGGTTCTTAGTTATTTTCCTAACTATTGCTAGTATAGACCAAAGCAAGGGCACTTAGGTTCATAGGTTGGTACTAGGCTATCGGCCCTAGGGTCTATACAAGCCTAGCCATAACAATTCCCTGGATATTTCTTCCCACAATATTTAATTCTCTGGACCCCTGTCTAGCAGGGCAACTGACATGATCCCCGGGGTGAATTTCCTATCTCCCATCTAATCATCAAGGTTCCTTTTGAAGAGGGCCAAGGAGGCACTCTGCTTGACATGTATGGGCAGTCTATTCCAGGGTATGGGGAGTCGCTGGGTCAACAACCTATCCCTCCAGCATATTTTGTTCATTGTGATAACAAGGTTTAGATCCCTGGAGCATGTGCCTCTGAGGGATTGGGATTTCTTTAAGTGGAGCATGTCTAACAGCTCAGGGTTTGACATGGCCTTGTATGTTAAGCAGAGATCGCCTCTGAGTAGACGATATGCCACAGAGTATAGCTGTAGTTTTTTTAGAAGGTTAGCATATGGCATCTGCTTTAGACCTGTGATTCTTTTAGTGATGTATTTCTGTGGCCTTTCCAGCTGTTGCAGATGTCTTGTGAGGTACATACCAAACGGGGCATTAAACTCTATAATGGGTCTAATGAGGGATGAGTACAGTGGGACAATTACCTCCTTTTTTTCTGGATGAAAAGCCCTTAGTGATGAGGTGTGCCACATAGAAGGATTTCCTGACTGTTGTGGTGATGTGGTTATCGAAAGGGAGACCACTGTCCACCTGTGTCCCTAAGTCTCTCATCACACTTTCATTGTTTAGTGTACTGCCACCTATGTGGTAATTCATGGGTACATGTTTTTTCCAAAAGGGATAACTATACATTTCTTGGCATTAAGCTTTAGCCCATGGCTCTGGAACCAGACATCTGTTTCTGTAAGGCCCTTTTGTAGAATATCCACATCATTTGGGGATTCAATAATGGCTCCCAGATTGCAGTCATCTGTGAACTTTGTTAGCCAGAGTCCCTTAGTGTTGGCCTATATTTCAGAGAAGTAGATGCCAAACAAGAGCGGTCCCAGGACTGAACCCTGAGGTACTCCACTTGTCACTTGTCTGGAGCTGGATTTGGAGTCAGCTACTTTTACAGTCTGGGTTCTGTCAGTAAGCCTGTTGGCAACCCATTGAGTGACATAGGGATTTATGCCCAGCTTAGTTAGTTTATCTATGATTACAGAGTGGGGGATGGTGTTGAAGGCCTTGGCGAGGTCCAGATAGACTGTGTGGACTGCTTTACCCTTGTCCACAGTTCTGGAGACTGATTTGAAGAAGTCAATCAGATTCAGGAGACAAGATCGGCCCTTCACAAACCCAAACTGGGTGGGGTCCAGTGTTTGAAAGTTGCCAATGTCTTTGTTTACAAGTTCCATGATAATGCGTTACATGCCCTTGCAGATCAGGCTTGTCAGACTGATGGGATGGTAGTTCCTGGGATCCAAGGTGGATCCCCCCTTGTGGAGTGGGATAACTGTAGCTGTGTGCCACTCAGTGGGCACAAATTCTGATGTGAGGATATGATTAAACATGACACTTAGGTGAGGTGCCAGTTCATTTTGTAGTTCATGTAGTACACAGCCTGGGATGTCATCTGGTCCCATGGATGCTGTATTCTTAGCTTTGGTGAGTGCGGTTTCTACCTGTATGGCTGTGATTGCTGGAATTTGGCAATCTTTTGGTATTGAGATGGGCCCATTAAGGGGTGAGGGGGGGTGAAGTTGGCACTAAATCGATCTGCCAGGATATTGGCAATATCCATGGGATCAGTATATTTAATGCCATTCTGTTGTAGCTCAGAGCAGATCTGAGCATTGCCTTTTAGATTCTTGACATAACTATAGAATGCCTTGTGGTTGTCTTTGGAATCTTTGGCAATTTTATTTTTGTAACTAGCTTTGGAGGATTTTATGAGGGATCTCAGCTTCTTATTGAGGCTGGTGAGGAAGTTTTTTGCATCCTGGGATTTTCCTCTTTTCTGCAACAGTTTCTTCCTTCTGTTGTATAGTTTGTTTATAGCAGGGGGCCACCAGATTGGTTTCCTTTTTTTAGGAGAAGAGCATCTTGGTTCTATTTGGGATGGCACGATTCATGCATGAATGGATGTGCTCATACAGTGCCTTAGTGTAGGATTCTGCAGTCGAACTTTCAGATCCCGTCTGCATGGGTGTCATGAAGTTTGTCACTTCTGACTTCAGTAGCATGAAGTTGGCCATGGAGAAGTTTTTTACGGAGGTTTCCTTACTGGGGGGTGGGGGTGGGATGTGGATGTCAAGGGTGATTTGCTTATGGTCAGACCTGACCAATGAAGGGGTGACCACTGGTGTGGAGCATCTATCTCCCATGTTGGTAATGACTAGGTCTAGGATATTGGAGCCCCTGGTAGCTGGTGGACATTGGATTAGTTGATCCAGGGCATTGGAATTTATGAATTCCAAGAACCGTTGGTAAAAGGAGTTAGTAACCGAGTAGTTTAACCCAGTTAATGGCAGGGTAGTTGAAATCACCCAGTATTACGGTGTTTGGTTGTATCTTAATATTTTCCAGTATGTTTAGAAAGGTGTAGTGAGAATCTGGGGGCATGGTGGGGGATCTGTAGCAAGCTACAATTTGGATTGCAGTCTTACCTAGTGTTAGTTGCACCTGGAGAATTTCAGATGCATTGTGTTGGGCAACTAGCCTGGAGGTGTGAATATCCTTGGTGAATATGGACACTCCTCCACCTTTAGTGTTTCGGTCTTGGTTTTGTGGCCAAAAAGTGTGGTAAGAGGTGTAGCCTGGTATTGCAGGGGTGCTCTCTGGAGCCTTGAACCAGGTCTCAGTTACTGCACAGATATCGATGTTCTCCCTTTTTAGGAGTGCCTTGAGAGAGTGCATTTTGAGGTTTAGATTTCTAGCATTGAGTAGCATTACCTTCAGATTTTGCATGCTTGTATCTGTTACGGTGGTGGTTTTATCCTTTGAACCTTGCCTAAAAAAGGCAATATAGGGGTGGCAAGAGCTTTAGCCAGTAACCTGAATCCCAGGGGTGACAGGTGCAGACCTTCTCTGGCAAAGCATCGTGGTTTGTCGATCATGTCTTCCCAGGCAGACAGATACTGGATCCCCTTTGAATGACACCAGAAGCTTAGCCAATTGGTGAAGTCAATCATTTTGTCCTTATACTGTGGTATCATTCTGGGCGAAGGCAGGACGCTACTGAAGGCTAGGGTCATACCTGCCTGGGCCACATGATCCGAGAGCTCTTCCATGTCTCTTTTCATGTAGTCCAGGGAGGTACATCTCATGTCATTCACTCCATCATGGACAATGACAGAGTCGTATTTGTACTTGTTGTGGAGTGACTTGAGTGCATGCATTATGTGGCGGATCCTGGCAGCCAACAGGCAGCTGATTGTAATTTTCTCCTTGTTCAGCCTGGTGCATGGGACATCAGTGTGCCTGACTATAGAGTCACCTATGACTAAAGTGTTGGGTTCATTGTCTTGCCTTAGGGACTGTTGTTGGGTGGCACACTGGTGTTGTGAGATATGTGTCACTTTGGTTGTGACTTGTGATTGTTTGTGTTTCAGCTTCAGAGGTCTTTGTTGCTTGGGCAGATTAATGTTAAGGGCCTCCGCATATGTAGGTTTAGTGTTGTTTTGTGTGGGTGTTGATGGTGTGGGTTTTGAAGGGCTATGAGTTGCTTGAGGTGTAGTGCAGGTGTTAACCTTCTCCTCTTGACTGTCTAGCACAATCTTGGCCGGAGAGAGCTTTTCTTCCAGTTTGGCTATGTAAGTGCATCTTTCACAGGTTGTAGTGTTAGGTGGTAGGAGGAGAGGATTGTCTGTGTACATGAGGCAGTTGCCGCATTGCCCCAGTATGCCCAGATTCACCAGGTGGACAGGAGAAATCACCAGAAGCTGACCCTTGGACATGCCTGTTTAAGTGCTTTTTTTGTAAAGTATAAGAGCTGTTTTCCCTTACCTTTGCAAGGTACTTTGCAATTATAGGCTGTTTAGTGCCTACGATTAATTTCTCCTTATTGACAAGGAGAGTTGAGTGCTTGTATCAGTTTCAGGCTTCCTAGTGCTTTCCAGCAGGTTCTAGAGCAAGTGCTAGTCACAGGGGTTCAGATTTTATTGCTACTACTGAGAAACCAGCTAGTTCTAAGGGAAAATTTGAAGAGCAGTCTTTCTGGCACCTGGAATAGTTTAACTGAAGCCTCGCAGTGCTGCACAATGTGAAAAATGTGCAAACACGCGTTTTTAAGCCAGAAAGTTGAAAGGGATAGAAATCAGCCCAAAAAGGCTAATAAAATTACAATTTCAGAGCTGGAAACCACTCCTCTATCGTTAGATAGGCAGTACAATGCTCACCACTCCCATTGGTAAGCAGTAGGACTTCCCTCCACCACAGCAAGGTCTGGATAGCTCTGAACACAGAAAATAAAGTCATGAGACAAGCAAAGCCTGGGATATGGACTGGCTAGGAAAGGTGGGAAATGAGCAAACAAGATAGTATTTTTATTTTGTTAAAACAAGCTAAACAATGCACTAATACAGTAAATAAACACAGAAAAGGCTAACACACTTGAGTGTGTAGTCTTAAACAGTAAATGCAATTAAAACTCTACAAAATTAGCAATTTAAAACTTTTTAAATGAAGCAAAGCAAGTGTACAACTGAAAAACGATTTGAGGCAGTAATACAGCAGAATAAGTAGCTAGTTTACATATACAGAAAAGTCTATATATACAGAAAAGCAGCTGAAACACACAAACAATTCAGATGCAGTGCAACATAGAGCACTTGAGTTGTAGCAATATTAAGGCAATTGCAGTTATAATAAATGCTCTAAAATATACTCTATATTTCCAAAACGATTGAGAAGCACAGTCAGAACACAAGGAGATTCAGGCAATTTTTTTTTGAAAGGGAGAAAGGAGAAAAGGAGATACAGAAGGCTTTCTCAGATGTTCTCTCTGTATTAGGTAGAATGAGCTAATGACACTAGACTGGGAGGAGTGTCCCAGATCAAATTTACAGTAGGGGTGGTCAACTGCAAAGCCACCAAGTATAACAACAAGACACCAACAGGGAGGGATGGTGGGTACCAATACTAAAGCTATTAGCCTCCACTCTTTAGATAGTAAACACTACAGAAAGCCACAAAATGAAAGTTTTTAAACAGATAAAGGAGCAAAGAGACTCTACAGAATGCTTTTAACTGCAAACAAATCAGCTACCCATGTAGATTAGTTAATAGCAATAAAATGCACTAAAAACTATACAGCAGGCAATAAAAAGTGCTATATATAAATTGCTAGAAAGAATAATTAGTATAAATAAACCAAAAAAAAACAGGATACTTATATATATATATACTTGAGTCCTTGGAATTATTTTAGGGATTGGAGCATTAAATAAAAATCAATGAATTGGAAATACAGCATCTATCTGACCACACTACTTGAATAATGTTATTAATTTCTTTCCAAAAATGGGAGATTACCTCACATTCATATACCATATGTATCCAATCAGTTAATTCAGAATCACATCTCCAGCATTTGATTCTACTTGATTTATACATCATTGTAACCTTGTTAGGTGTAACAAATGCTCTGTACAAGAATTTCCAGGTGAAATTTTCCAATATAAAGAAGTTGTAGTTTTTTTCATTTCATTTTAATGCTATAGTTTATCTTCATTGGTAAAATTTCATTTTTGGAATTAGTCCACAAAAATTAATAAAGTATTGTCTAAGCGAATAAAGTCTAATCTAGGAATTATATAAATCTGTGATATTATTAATATTAATTAGGAATTTAATTCGAATTCCAATATTTGGGGCAAGATTTCATATCCAAGTTAAATATCTTATTTATCTTTGAGCTGACAAAATCCTAACATATTTGTAGTGTTAACCACTTGTTAGAATGGTGATTGTATCTAGGCATTAAGTTTTGAATAGAATGCATTCAGTTTCATTTAAAATTGATGCCAATAAATTATTTTTCTTTTATATCTATCATTTTAGTGAAACTGAGTTTCTAAGCATTCATTTGTATACGTTGTTAGAAAAATTGAATTTCTGAAGGAAGAAGGAATATTATTTCTACAGGGAATCTGATTAGAAGAAATGTTTCCCTTTAAACAAAATTCTTTTAATAGCCAGACAAAACTGTTGGGAAGTATTTGCTTATGGTAATTAGTAACATGTTTGTTATTTTTTTATAATAATACCCGATGCATTAGTTTCTATTTTGATTCATATTATGAATTTATCCACCGTGTAATAATTTTTACAATAGTTGAAGTAACATACAATGAAATGTACTATTCTACCTTCATCTCAACCTTTTGTGTGCCAATTAAAAGAAACTCTTGGTTTATTTGGATGCCAAAGAAACTTAAGTAGGATGCTATTATTTTTTTCCATTATTTTTTGTGGTGGAGACAGTGTTAATTAATGCATAACAGATACTATTTTAAGGAGAAATACCATCTTAATTAACATTAAAAGTCCTTCCATGGTAAAGAAGGGTCCAAATGGATATATGATAAGTGAGCAAGTAAAGAAGAGTATTATTGCTGAAATTTAATTCATCCTCAAGTATTGGTGAGTACCTTTGTGAGGTGGACCCTGTTTTTCACAAAATCTCACCAAGACAACACTGGTATATGTATTTATATAGCATATATCCTGGATATAAGTAGGTTAAAAATTAAAAATTAAAAAAGATAGCTGGGTACACAAAACCCAGGATAAAAAAATGCCTAATCCTGATGGGCACACTGGTGCTAGGACTGGAAAAGATGACAGTGTAGAATCCTCACAATACAGAAACATTCCTACAATGGGGCCAGGCCAGGCCCAGGGGAGGATGCCCCCCCCCCCATTGTAGAAGGAAGTAGTAGCTCACAAAAATCACAAAAACTGATAGGCCAAAGAAGAGCCATAAAGATGATAAAGTGGATTATTGAGGATAAGAAAGAAATTATGTATTGTTACTATTATGCAAAAAGCCAAGAATTTTCAAACACAAGAAATACAAAACAATTAAGAGAGAAATTAGAGGAAAGAAAAATACTTCCTCAAGAAAAACTGTCAGAAACCTCAAATAAAAATATATATTCATTAATACAACAGATTTGTGAAAAACAGTATATAGAGCAAGAAACTTTGATCTGCTTGGAAAAAGAAGCATCTGAGGAAGTGGAAAAATATAAACAAAACCTAGGGATTTTTGAAAAGTATAAAAAATAAATATGGAGATGGGAAAGCAAAAGAGATTTGATATGGTTTAATATTTATGCAAAGTAAAAAAGCCAAATTAATCAATATAAAGAAGGCAGCCTCAAAGATATTTCAAGAAAAATACAGGCAAAGGCATCCAGATATGGGAAATTTCACAATAAAAAAGTATAACAAAGAGGGAATGTAGAAAATAAGATTAGTAAAGTAGAAGTTAAAAAAATAGAAGTTGAAGTCATGGAGTGCCTATGAATTTAAAGATTTGGTGTAGAAGGTCTAACACAGGTTACATCACAGCATGATTGAGTGAGTCCCCAGAGTAAGGAGAAGCAGGAAGATCAGGAGACATCTGAAGAATAAATATGGACATGGGCAAGAAATAAAGATTTAATATGGTGTAATATCTATTCCAAGGAGAAAGCAAACCTAACCAATACAAAAAGAGCAGCACCAAAGACATTTGAAGAGAAATAAAGGCAAAGAAATCCAGACATAGAAAACTTTACAATACAAAAAATAAGAAGACAAAGAGGAAAATTAGAAAAGGAGATTAGTAATGGAGAAGTGAAAAAATAGAAACTGAGGTTATAGAGTACCTGCGAAGTGAAGGATTCAGTGAGGAAAATCTAATTCAGAAAGCACTCCAACAGGATAGAGCAATGCATATCCAAGTTAAAGGGAAACCAGTAGAATGGGAAGCAATAGGTCAGATGCCATATGAAGATATTTTGGAGCCTTCCACAGGAAACCAGTATAAATGTTCACTTGAAGCTGGGCAAGAAGGGAAGTAACAGGAAACTGTAGAAACTCTGATGCAGTCAATGTTGAGGAGTGATAGGCCAGTGAGTTCCCATATGACAGAGCAATGGCTGACACAGGATGAAATTGAAGAGGATGTGCCACAAGAATATGCTATAGAACTTTCTATAGAATGCCTGCAGGAAATGGAAAACAAAAAAATGTGCCCTCAGTTTAGAAAAAATGAGCTAAGAGAAGAATTGCTTGATTTAATAGACATAGATAGACATATTAAGATCAATGAAAGAAATAGACTGTAGAAGGTCTATAAAACCCCAAAAGTCAGAAGTCTGATAAAACAAATTAACACAGTAATTAGGACTGTCCATAGAGATCTATGCAATATAACAGAAGTAAACAGAATATATTACTGTGCAGCTAAATCAATAACTGATAAAGTTCTACCACAAGAACACAGGGTAGTGAGGGAAAACAAGGGGAGAAATCGAAAACCATCATGGAAATATTGGATAGAAAAAACTATAAAGCAATCAAGATAAGAAGTGTCACTGTTAGAAGAATATAGAAGAGGGAACAGAGCAACAAAAATATTAAGAAAGATAAACATGCTAAAAGCAATACACAGTATTAGAACACACCAGGATCTATCATACACTATCACAAATAAACTAAAAATCTCAGCTTAGGCGGAAACACGTAGAAGATATGCAGATAAATTTAAAGGAAAAGAATAAAATAAGCAATTTATTGATGACCCAAAAAGTTTTATAGAGAATTGGGAAACAAAGTAAAAGGAATTGAAAGACCGCCAAAAAAGAAGAAATAGACACATTTTGGAGAAGTATCTATTAAGAACCTGTGGAACGTAGCAAAGATGCTAAATGGATAGAAGAAGTAAAAGAAAGAATAATTTTATTTTTATTTATCATTTGTTAACCAGAAAAGTTCAACTTGGAACAAAGACAATTTTCAGCAGAGGCCTGGGAAGAAACACTCCAGATTCTTTGCAACATGGGGGGGGTACTGGATCACCCGCAGGAAACCTACACGAATATAGGGAAGACATGCAGACTCCACATAGAAGGCACCCCAGCCGAGAATCGAACTAGAGAACCTCTTGCTGTGAGGTGACAATGCTACCATTGCACCACTGCATTGTCATAAGAAGTTTAAAGGTACAGGATATGAAATGGGATTAAGTAACAGCCAGAGAGATTGAAACAAAGTTAAAAAAAGCCTTTAATTGGAACCCCCCAGGCCCAGATACCTACCTAGCTAACAACAGGAAAAACAATGCTCCTACTTAAAAGCAAACCTGTAAGCTACCCTAATAAATTATAGGTTCATAGGTAGGTACTAGGCTATCAGACCAAGGGCCTAAGTAAGCCTAGCCAACAAGGTTCCCTGGCTTACTTCACCGAAGAAAGTTATTTTCCTGTGCCCCTGTCAAGCAGAGCCACAGAAGTGATCCTCGGGTGTATTTCCTATTTCCCATACACTCATCAGATTTTTCTTGAAGAGTGCTAATGAGGAACTTTGCTTGACATAGATGGGTAGCTTGTTCCAGAGTATGGGAAGCCTTTGGGACAGGAATCTATCCCTCTAGCATGTCCTGTTTATTGTGGCGACAAGGTTTAGGTCCCTAGAGCATGTAACTCGTAGAGATTGGGATTTCTTTAGGTGTAGCATGTCCAACAGCTCTGGGTTTGACATAGCTTTATATGTTAGGCAGAGATCACCTCAGAGTAGGCAATATGCTACAGAGTAAAGCTGGAGTTTTTTGAGATGGTCAGTGTAGGTCATCTGTTTGAGGCCAGTAATCCTCTTTGTGAGGTACTTTTCCAGCTGCTGCAGATGTCCTGTGAGGTACATTCCAAAAGGGGCATTGTACTCTATAATGGGTCTAATGAGTGTCGAGTAGGGGGGAACAATGACCTCTTTTTTCCTAGATGAGAACCTTTTTGTGATGAGATGTGCCACATAGGATTTCCTGACTACTGTGGTGATGTGATTATCAAAGGAGAGACTACTGTTCACCTGGGTCCCATTGTCTCTTATCACACATTTGGCGTTACGTGGACTGCCGCCTATGTGGTAGTTCATGGGTACAGAGTTTTTACCAAAGGGGATGAAAATGCACTTTTTGGCATTGAGCTTGAGGTCACTGCTCTGACACAAGGCATCTGTCTCAGTGAGGACCTTCTGTAGGATGTCCACATCATTTGGGGACTCGACTATGGCTCCTAGTTTGCAGTCATCTACGAACTTCATTAGCCAAAGGCCTTCTGTGTTAGCCTGTACTTCAGAGAAGTACATACCAAACAAGAGAGGTCCCAGGACTGAACCCTGTGGTACTCCACTTGTCACTGGTTTGAAGTCAGATTTGGAGTCTGCAACTTTTCCAGTGTGGGTTCTGTCAGTGAGCCAGTTGGCAACCCATCTTGTGATGTAGGGATTTATACCTAGTTTAGTGAGTTTAGCTATAATTTCAGAATGGGGGATGTTGTTGAAAGCCTTGGAGAGGTCAAGATAGGCTGTGTGAATCACCTTACCCTCATTTACGGCTTTGGTGACTGCCTCAAAGAAGTCAATCAGGTTCAGGAGGCATGATCTGCCTTTCACAAACCTGAACTGGGTAGGGTCCAGAGTTTGGAGGTTACCAATGTCTTTGTTTATGAGTTCCATGATGATACATTCCATGGCTTTACAGACCAGGCTTATCAGGCTAATAGGCCAATAGTTCTTGGGATCAGTGATGGTTCCCCCTTTGTGAAGTGGGATAACTGTTGCTGTGTGCCATTCAGTGGGCACAAAGCCTGATGTGAGGCTATGACTGAACATGGTGCTTAAGTGCGGAGTCAGTTCATTCTGAAGTTCATGTAAAACGCAGCCTGGGATGTTGTCCCATCCCATGGATGCTGTGTTTTTGGGTTTAGAGAGTGCAGCTTTTACCTGCATAGTTGTGATTACAGGGACTCTGCATTCTTCCTGTATAGATATGGGCCCTTTAGGGGGTGAGAGGGGGTAAAGTAAGCACTGAACCTATCTGCCAAGATGTTGGCAATATCAGTTGGTTCTGTAATTGTTGTGCCGTTGTGCTGTAACTCAGAGTAAATCTGGGTGTTGCCATTGAGATTCTTGACATAGCTGTAAAATGCTTTGTGGTTGTCCTCAAAATCAGTGGCGATTTTTTTTCATAGCTAGCTTTGGAGGATCATATAGGGGATCTTAGCTTCTTACTAAAGCTGACCAGGGAGCTCATCCACTCATGGGATTTTACTCTCTTTTGAAACAGTTTCTTCCTTCTGTTGTAGAGTTCATTTATGGCAGGGGACCACCAGATTGGCTTCCTTGTTTTGGAGGATAGCATAGCGTCTTGGTTCTATTTGGGATAGCATGATCCATACACTCGTGTAAGTGCGTATAGAGTGCATTTGTGTAGAATTCAGCAGCCATAACTGTTTTGTCCATCTGCATGGGTGTCATGAAGTTCACCGCTTCTGTCTTAAGAAGCATGAAGCTGTCTTTGGAGAAATTATGGTTTCCTTAATGGGGGGTGGGGTCGGGATGTGGATATCAAGGGTGATTAGCTTATGGTCGGATCTGACCAATGAGGAGTTGACTTCAGGTGTGGAACACCGGTCACTCATGTTGGTAATGACTAGGTCTAGGATATTGCTTCCTCTGGTGGGGGTGTGGATAAGTTGATCCAGGGCACTGGAATTTATGAATTCCAGAAATCGTTGAGCAAAGGAGTTGGTACATGAGTAGTTTACCCAGTTAATGGTGGGGTATTTGAAATCACCCATTATTAGGGTGTTTGGTTGAACCCTAATATTTTCCAGTATATCAAGAAAAGAGGAGTGGGAATCTAGGGTATGGTGGGGGATCTGTAGCAAGCTACAATTTGGATTGCAGTTTTGCCCAGAGTTAGTTGCACTTGGATAACCTCTGCTGCATTATGCTGAGCAACTAGCCTGGAGGTGTGGATATCCTTAATGAATATGGACACACCTCTGCCTTTGGTTTTCCAGTCCAGGTTAGATGGCTGAAAAGTGAGTTATAGCCTGGTAATGCAGGGGTGCACTGTGTAGCCTTTAACCAGGTCTCAGTCACTGCACAGATATCGATGTTCTCCATTTTAAGGAGTGCCTCGAAGGAGTTCATTTTGAGATTTAGATTTCTAATATTGAGTACCACTACCCTCAGTTTTTGCTTGCCTGTTCCTGTTACAGTGGTGAATTTGTCATTTGAACCTTGCCTAAAAAAGGCACTATAGAAGCAGCAAGAGCTTTAGCCAGTATCTGAAATCCCAGGGGTGACAGGTGCAGGCCATCTCTGACAAAGCGTTGTGGTCGGTCGACCATGTCATCCCAGGCAGACAGATACAGGATCCCCTCAGAATGACACCAGAAGCTTAGCCAATCGAAGTCAATCATTTTGTCCTTGTACTGCGGTATCATTCTGGGCAATGGCAGGATGTTACCTAGGGCTAGGGTCATACCTACCTGGGCTACAAGATTGGAGAGCTCTTCCCTTTCTCTTTTCATGTAGTCCAGAGATGTACATCTCAGGTCATTCACACCAACACGGACAATTACAGAGTAATATTTGTACTTGTTGTGGAGTGACCTGAGTGCAGGGGTTATGTGGTGGATCATGACATTTGACAGTAACCTTCTCCTTGTTTAGCCTGATGAGTGGGACATCAGTGTGCCTGACTATAGAGTCACCTATGAGTAGTGTTTTGGGTACGTTGTTTTGCCTTATGGGCTGTGGTTGAGTGGCACACTGAGTCTGTGGCTATGTGTCATTTGGGTTGTGTTGGGGGGTGGAGGTTGCTTGTGTTTCTGCTTTGGAGGTCCCTGTTGCTTGAGCAGATTATTGTTGGGAGCCTCTGTGAATGTTTTTGTGATTCCATGGGTGGATTTTGGTGGTGTAGGTTTAGTGGGACTATGTGATGAGTGTAGTACGGTGCAAGTGTTTACCTTCTCCTCTTGACTTTCAAGTTCAGTCTTGGTTGGAGAGAGAGCTTTACCTCCAGTTTGGCTAGATAAGTGCATCTCTCACAGGTTGTAGTGTTGGGTGGTAGGAGGAGAGGGTTGTCTGTGTACATGAGGCAATTGCTACATTGTCCCAAGATGCCCAAATTCATCAGATAGACAGGAGAGAACACTGGGAGCTGACCCTCGGACATGCCTGAGTAAAAAATTATTTTCCTCTAGACAAGTGAAGAAAGTTAGTACAAGAGCTGTTTTTTCTCTAAGCAAGTGAGGACAGTAAGTACAAAAACTGTTTTTCTCTAGGTAATGAGGAAGGTTGAGTGCTGTAGTAATTTGTAGCTTATTTAGTGCTTACAACAAGTTCTGAACAAGTGCTGAGCATGAATAATCAAATTCAAGTGCTAAAACTAAGAATCTGTATCTGAACTAGACTATTTACAGGAAAGAAACAAGTGGAGATGCGGGCTTTTAAATCAGAAAGTTGAGAGAGATGTAAAAATTACCCAAATGGCCAATAACTACAATTTCTGGGCCAGAAACCACTCCTAATGTGGTAGATAGGTTACCTAGTGCTTACTACTTCCACTGATAAGCTAGAAGGCTTCCCTCCAACACAGAAAGGCTTGATGGGCTCAGGAGCTTACAAACAGTCCTGGATACAGCAACTTTGTACCTGAACTAGACTAGCTACAGAAAAGAAACAAGTGGAGATGTGGGCTTTTAAATCAAAGTTGAGAGAGATGGAAAAACTGCCCAAATGGCCAATAACTAAAATTTCTGGGCCAGAACCACTCCTTATGTGGTAGAGAGGTTACCTAGTGCTTACCACTCCCACTGATAAGCTAGAAGGCTTCCCTCCAACACAGAAAGGCTTGGGGGGCTCAGGAGCTTACAAAAAGATCTGGATACAGCAAATCTGTATCTGGACTAGACTAGTTAAAAGAAGGGGGGGACAAGTGCAAATGTGGGCTTTTAAATCAGAAAGATGAGATAGATGGAAACACTGCCCAAATGGCCACTAACTACAATTTCTGGGCCCGAAATCACTCCTTATGTGGTAGATAGGTTACCTAGTGCAAATAATCAGCCTTTGCAAGACTTGAATCCAGGACCCTGCACACCATAGCCGCAGTGAATTACCACTATGCCATTATGAGCTGTATAGACCAATAACGTGCCTTCTGACAACATATAAACTATACACTGCAATTGATGCTGACAGACTTTATAGTCATTTAGAAGAAAATTCAATTATGGCAGTAGAACAAATGGGCAATAAAAGAAAGTCATATGGAAGAAAGGATCCATTTGTTGTTAAATTTATTTATTTAACATTTGTTTACCAGAAAAGTCTGACTTGGAATGAAACCAATTTTCAGTGGAGGCCTGGAGAGAAATGCTCCAGAAGCATGTCTTTGAAATGTGGGAGGAAACCCACACAAACACAGGGAGGACATGCAGACTCCGCACAGAAGCCCTCTAGCCGAGAATCAAACTGGAGAACCTCTTCCTGTGAGGTGACAATGCTACCACTGCACCACTGTACCATCTAAATAAAGTCATAGTGGAGAACTGTAAAAATGGGAAGAATCTAAGTATGACATGTATTGACTACAAAAAAGCATTTGATTGTATCCCACATTCATGGATAAAAGAGTGCTTAAAATTATATCAGATGCACCCTACACTGATCGACTACATTACAATGACCATGAAACAGTAGCAGACTACTTAAGTTAAGTTAAGTTGTGATAAAAGACAAATTATTGTCCCAGGGATAAGAATTCAAAGGCAGATATTCCAGGGTGACTCTCTGTCACCGCTGCTATTCTGCCTTGCCCTTAACCCATTAAGCTGTCTACTTAACAGCTTAGGCCATGTCTATAATTTGGCTCCTAGAAAACAACAAAGTGTAAAGACTTGTTATCTTCTCTTTGTCGATGATTTAAAACTGTATAGCTCATCAGATGAGGAACTGAAAGTGCAACTGCAAGTTGTCAAAACTTTTTCAGATGGTATAAGAATGTCATTTGGTTTTGATAAATGTGCAAAAGCAACCTTTAAACCAGGAAAACTGCAACACCAGAAAAACATCAGTTTGGTAGAGGAATATGATATAAAAGAACTTGAGCAAGAGGGAGTATATAAATATTTAGGAACTGATGAAGGATAAACAATAAAACATGAACAAATGCAAATAAAACTTAGTAAAGAATACTTTAGAATACTTAAAGTAATCCTGAAAATGGTTTTGACATCTAGGATACAAAATCCAAGCTATTAACCAATTTGATCTTCCTGTCCTAATACAGTTTTGGAGTGATTGACTGGCCCCAAAATGTATTGGATAGATTAAATAGGAAAACAAGAAGGATGCTTCATGCTCGCCAAATGATTTATAAAATTCAGTGCATACCAAGATTATATATTCCCCATTCTGAAGGAGGGATTGGCCTCCTTGAAATTGATTAGATGTACAGATATGTAATCATGGGACTCCACACACATCTGCTGACTTAATTAGAACCAAACATTGTGAAAGCTTTGAAACATGAGGAGAATAAATCAAAGATGACTTCTCTACTTACTCTAGTAGAAGCATATCACCGTCAAGCAGGAATGGAAATCACACCAGAAGTAGATAAATATCAGGTAGCAAATGAATGTGCCAAAAAGCAAAGGAAAGAATATAAGGTGAAGGATCAGATGAGAAGGCAAGAAATGTGAAAAAAGCATAAATATAGTCGCAAGTATAGAAAACTTCTGGAAGAACCTTTTGTTGATCAGGAACGAATGCAGGAATGGTTAAGGAGAGGTGAATTCCAACCAGTAGATGAACAGTTAATATTGGCAGCCCAAGATAGTGGACTATGTACATGTTAGTTTACAAAGTCTATTAAACATGAGGGAGAAATAGACAAATGTAGGTTTTGCAAGACAGAATTAGAAACAGTTGCACACCTCATTGCTGGTTGCAACATACTAATGGCAGAATGACTGTATACTGAAAGGCATAATAATGTGGCAAGAATGTTGCACTGGGGATTGTGCAAACATTATGGTATTGAAGTGGCTGAAAAACACTGGAAACATGAGCCACAAAGTATCATAGAAAGTGATAAAGTTTATATCACATGGGATCCCCCATTACCAACAGTTCAAAAGATAGATGCTACAAAACTGGATATAGTGGTCCATGAAAAGAAGACAAAAGTAGCATTGATCATTGAAATTGCCACACCCAGTGACTACAGTGTCTTATGTACAGAGAGACACAAAGTCATATCAGGATTCGCAGGCAGAAATGAGAGCAATGTAGAAGAAAGATATCCAGATAGTTCCAATAGTAGTAGGAGCAATGGGTCTTATAAAAAGAATCTACAATCATATTTAGATATGTTACCAATACATGTAACTCCATAAGAACTGCAAAAGGAGTCATTACTGGCCACATTACAGGTTCTGTGAAGAGCACTTCTGGCTGACATCAAAGATTGAAACAATACTAATTTCATGAACTTTAATTGTACTTTGACTTAGGAATAGGATCCATTCCCATCATAGTATTAGAAACCCAAAATACTTATAAAGATTATAAAAGTAAAGAAAAATTGTTCCAGTTTGTGACTAGACTTATAATTTTTCAATAACCTGTTGAAAATTCACTTGTATAATTTCCTTACTATTAGATGTAATGCTGATATTTAATATGAGAATTATTCCAATTGAATTTGCATATTTTTATATGATCTTTTTACCTCTTATTGATTAAAAATTTACTAATTTTATTATGATTAAATTTAAAGTCCAAAATAGTTTAAAACTGCCTCATAGAATTAATTATATCGTCTAGTGATTTTTCTATACTTCCTATTGTAAGCAGACTGTTATCTGCAAAGAGTTGAATCTTTACTTCCAAATTATCTTCTATTTTATACCATAAATATTTTTGTTTGCTCTAATAAAGCTAGTACAAATTTCTATTACTAGTGCAAAAAGCAGTGGAGATAGTGAGCAACCTTGTTTAGTACCTTTTTGTAGTTTAAGGGTATTAGAAAGAAAGGAACTTATTTTGACATAAGGACAATAATTAAAGAAAAACTTTGAAATTAATGATATTAACTCAGCTAAGAAGTTATATTCTTTAAATGCTTTAAATAAATGAGACCAACTGACTGAATCAAAATCTTTGTCTAAATCAAAACTAATATATATATTTTTTTTATTTGCATAGTCTATTAGTGTATATATCCTTATTATATTATTAATGTACCTGTCTATTCAAAATAAAACCTGTTTGTTGTTAATTCATTTTGGTATTATTACATCAATTCTATTTGCTAAAATAGACATGAACATCTTTAGTCAGTATTTAAGAGTGTAATGAGTCTATAAGAAGAACATTTTGTAGTATTTTTGTCTTGTTTTAGAACTGGTGAAATGAAGGAATATTTCCATGATGGGGGAATCTCTGAAGTAAATTTTATTTCCCTGAAGGTTTTTTTATAGTATAAGACTGCATTACCTGGCAATAGTTTATGTAGCTCAGGTATAAGACCATCTAAACCAGGAACTGTATTCTTTTTTTCTTACTTTTTATTTTAATCTTTTATTTTTTTTAAGTAAAAAGTCTATCAATTATATTTAACTGTTCATTTGTTAATTTATGTTTTATATTTTACTTTAGGAAAATATCTACTATCTCATCATTTACTAAGCTATTTGAATGTTTATTTATGTTTTCATAGAATATTCTAAAACACTCAAGAATACCCTTAATATCTGTTTTCCTTTCTTTTTTGTTATTTATTTGTAATGTAATTTATTTAATGTGATTTAGTCTACTCATTTTCTTAGATCTAATAGTAAGATGGTGTAAACTTGATGGGTTCACTGAATATATTGGACGTTTAGTTTTTCCAGGTTTATTGACACTTTATGATTTAGAATTTCAATGTATTTTGTATTCAGTGTTTTTAGTTCAGACTGCTTAATAGTGTCATTTGATTTTAGATCTAGCTTTATTTTAGCTATTTTAGTTTGTAATGTATTTAATTATTTGCAGTTACTGTGGTGGTGCTGCGGTAGCATTGTCGCCTCACAGTAAGATGTAGTCCTGTTCGATTCTCAGCTAGAGCGTCTTCTGTGTGGAGACATGCGTGAATAGGCATACCTTCAATGAAGATTGTGCGTCAGGGCCGGCAACTCGGCATGTAAAAATCTACTGCCAATCATTAGCGGACCGGAGTTTCGCTGTGGCGACCCCTAACCGGGAAAAGCCGAAAGACACACACAATGTATTTAATTCTTTACCCATTCTTTTGTTTTATTCATATACCAGCATGTAATTCTGCCATTTAAGTAAGCCTTTAATGACTACCAAAGGCTGATATCATTTGCTTCACTGTTTGTATTTATTTCTATAAAGTGTTTAATTTCATTTACAAACCACTCTTTAATTTAAATCCTTTTACTTTAACAATGTTTGCTGGTAGTCTTTTATGATGAATTAAGATATTTTTAAAGGGTCTATATTAAAACTACAAATAGGTGTTTCATCGAATGCCTCTTCAGTGACACATAAAGACTGAAGTCTGAAAATGGCAAAGGCTCTAGCCAGCGATTTCTTTCTCAGGGAAAAAAATCACTTGGCCTGAGCCATAGCATTGCCCTTTACCCCACTGTAGTGCAATCTCGGAATTGGTCTATTTAGTTAGGGGTTTGTGGGGGCACAGCTCCCCATGTTGGGGGTGTGGGGGCAAAGCCCCCCACTTTAGGTTTTAAATAGCGTGTGTGTTTAGTACTAGTGATTTCTTTCCCAGGGAAAGAAATCGCTGTTTTGACCATTCACGGTTTAGTGCATTCGGTCTTTATGTGTTGGTGAAGAGGTATTCAATGTAATGCCTCTTCACGATTTTAATATAGACCCATTTTTAAAATAATGTTGCATACAATAGCAATGTGATCTGATAATGGACATGACACTATGGAAACTTCTCTTATATTTGAAATCAAATTGCCCGTCTGAGTTCCATATCTATAAGAACAATGGTTGTATTGAAGCAAATTTACTTTTCTTAGTTCATGCATGTCCTTTAAGTTCAATAACTGCACTCATATCTCTTTAGATAAGCCAGATTAGTTAAATCTGTTCCCATCTTCTCTTATAAACTCTTCTTGGTCCTCAGATAACCATAAGAAGGTTGTCAGATGGCCAAAATGGGCACTGACTAACAACAGTTCCTTCCAGCTCTGCCAGTTTTTTATATTTCTGACAGGATTTAAACTTCAAAAACAATCTAACTGAATTTTTTTTATATTCTTCAACTTTTATCAATCTGCTTGAAGATTGTTTTTAAAAATTATATACCTTCCATAAAATTTTCCTGTAAAAATCTTCAGACAAATATTGACAACTTCTCTGGGTGAAAGATGAGTCATACTAAGAACAACTCGTCAGACTCTTACATGAAGAAGGAACTTTTATCTCTGTCTACAACCCTGCAAGAGATGTCACTAAAACTGGATACAATGGCTACAAAAATGTATGTCTTTGAACAGGGGACTTCTACTGTATAGTGAATGAAAAAGATACTACTGATTTTAGGAAGAGGATGACAACTTCACCAGCTAAAAGATTGACTGAATTTGCTGATTCGTTTCATATTAAAGATGTAAATGATTTTGCGGATTCAAATTCGCTTTTTTATACATACTTTTCACCAAGACATGGCACATACTCTAGAATTCACCGAATATATATTTCAAACCAATTAGTTACTAATTTAAAGTTAAAGTTCACTCATGTCCAATATCTGATCACAATGCAATAACGTTTGACATCTTTCTACATTCTAGTTATTATCCCCAAATTAAAAGAATATCTGCATATCTGACCAATTTTTCTGATTTTAGGGATTTTGTTGTTTCAGAAGTTAAGAATTTTATTAAGCTAAATAACACTCAAGATATATTGATTACCTATGTATGGGATGCTCTAAAAGCATATTTATACAGGAGAATAATCAATTGGTATATCAATAAAAGGAAATCCTGAGACAAAGAATTAAAAATTCTTCAAGAAAAGATTGACAAAGCTAATTTACAAAAACAGACGAATAATTCCAATAATACAGAAGACATTTATATTCTAAATAATAAATATTTGGAAATAATAAATCATAAGACCAAGATTAGTCTAGAGAAATTTAAATATATAAATGTTTCCACTAATCCTAAGTCACAAAAAAATTAGCAATCAAAACTAAGATATTAAACAAATTGTATCATATTAAGGAGATTTACTTGAGTAATAAACAAAAGATGGTAATGGATTTGGGAGATATATTAAAGGAATTTAGAAACTACTTTAATAAAATTAACCAAAACCCAAATATATTAGATTTGGAACAAGAGGTAAATGCTTTTGTTAAGAAATGTACTAAAAATAAAGTAATGGAACAGCAAATTATGGCATTAGATAAACCAACCTCATTAATAGAGATCAAAAATCAAATTAGTATGTTGAAGCAAAATAAAGCCCCAGGTAATGATGGAATCATTCCATAACTATATAAATTATTTCCTAATGAATCACTTCTTATATTACATCAAGTTTTCTCACAATGTCAGGAAATGTTTAATATTCCTCCTTCATGGAAATATGCTCTCATCTCCCCTATTTTGAAAACAGATAAGGACCCCTCTAAACGCTCATCATACAGACCAATTTCGCTTTTAAACGTTGATTATAAACTTTTTATGTCCATTTATAACAATAGGTTAAAAAAGTTTCTTCCCGAGCTGGTTGATGAAGATCAAACAGGTTTTGTTGTAAACAGAAATACATTTGATAGTATTAAAAGGGTATTAACTGTTATTGATTATGCGTCTAAAACTAATAAGAATCTAACTCTAATAAGTTTGGACATAAATTGTACATTTGATTCAGTCAATTGGGATTATTTATTTCTTACATTAGAGGTATGTAATTTCTCTGAAAATTTTATTAATCTAATCTCCCAACTATACAAAGGCAGTCAAGCATACATTAAGATTGGGTCATATTTATCAGATAATATTCCAATATATAAAGGAACTTAGCAGGGTTTCTCCCTTGCTATTTACTCTCTTAATGGAATCTTTAGCTAATTATATAAGAATGAATTCAAACATTAAAGGTATAGAACTGAATTCAGAAACAACTTCCAAAGTACAACTTTTTGCAGATGATGTACATTTGACTGTTGAGGTAACAAATTCAACTTTACAAGCTACTTTTGAACTTATAGATTTTTTTTTCAAAATAAGTCAGGTTTAGTTTTTAATGATAATAAAATGAAAATACTCTCCATAACGTCAGATACTAATATTTGGAATCAGAAATATACCAAATATTTAATTAAATCAAAGTGCTTATAATACCTAGGTATTATATTAACAGACAACATAGTTGATATAATAAAAATAAATTATAGTGATTGTATTTCTTCAATCAATAATTTAATAATTAAATGGAAGCATTTAATATTTTTAATGGATGAAAGTCTTTCAATTATTAAAATGATTATCTTATCTAAGATACTTTACATTATTCAATCTATTTCACTAATGCCACTTAAAACACTAATCAAAGAATTTAATACATTGATTATGAAATTTTTATGGCAACCAAACAAACTTAGGATATCCCTTACACATCATATGAGAGATTGGTCCTTGGGTGGTATAGTTCTACCAGACACAGAGCATTATGCTATTTCTTCTATGATTAAGAATTTTCTATAGTTGATAAATGGAGGCTATTCAGCCAAATGGAAGAAATTTCAAGAAATTATTTGTTTTGATATAAATGAAAGAACCAGATCTTCTAAACTTTCAATACTAAATAATCCATTCATTTGGATATCCAAAGATTACTTTACTCTAAACAAATTTCATAAAAATGTAACTTCTTATATGAAACTTTTATTAAAGGAACTTAGAAATTACATATATAAAATATGATCTACAAAAACTGGATATTTCTTTTGTTTCCTATTGCATATACAAAAGATGTTATGGCCTCTTCCAATCTAATATATATCTTTTTTTAAAGAAAAAAAATCTTAATTTCTGGTTTCAATTCATACAGGATGATAAATTAATTAATTTACTCAATCTAGCTACTAATTATGACATAAATGAATCTGTTTGGTTGCAACTTCAGTCCTATAGACAATTTATGATAGACAGGATTGCTTTGATTCCTCAATATTCAAGAGCATCAATACCTAAATTAATAAAATGTTTGGTCTCTAGTACACAACAAAATATAACACTTCAATGTAAGCTCTCAACTATATATAGAATAATTAATAAAGAAACAAAAAATGTTCCAGATCATTTTTGGAACTATTTTACTTCAATTAATAAAAAGTCACCTACTGAAACAGATAAACAAATAATTCTGGAATCATCTAAGCATACAACATCATCACTTAGATGGAGAATATATGCTTGGAAGTTTATGAATAGAGCTTCTTTTACACCAATAGATTATGACTGATTAGCAAAAATGAAGTACTATGTTGGAGATGTAAATCGAACACTAAACCTGACAGGTCACATATGCTTTTTGATTATATAATTTTGAGACAATATTGGGGAAAAGTCAATTATCTCCTTCAAACACTTTTTACAGAAAAGTTTACATTGACTAAATCTTTGGTGTTATTTAACACCCCAATTCCAGATTGTATTAGGAAAATTAAATGTCCTCTTTTGTGGACTGTATTAACAGCACCCATAAAAGTAATATCCAGAAACTGGAAATCAGAACACACTCCTTCTTATGCAAAATTTAAAAATATTCTTACTGAATTTTATTGCTTGGAAATGATGACTATCAAGTCAAGAACTACTAGAACATCATTTTCATATATTTTGTGGTCCAATCTGAAATCTATGCTAGATAAAGACTCATGTACTGTTTAAAGTGATTACTTAGATTCTTATTATATCTGTTATATGGTATCTAAAGACACTGATGTAAATACTTTATTTGATTTTGTTATAATATTTATTTCTTTTTGATTGAAATGCAATTTCCTTGTTAATTTCTGTAAACATTTTCTTTTGGTTATAAACTTTAATAAAAATTGTTTTAAAAAAAGAGGGTTATCAGATGTCAATTTCACATTTGTTATTATAAAGGTCAAGAAGTTGCATATTATTATTTATTTTATTTACTGTATAAAAAAATATTTATACAATCTGCTAGCTATACAAATGTCTATTTGTCCCTATCTCCTTCTGTTCCTGCTTAAACTATCTTATACAATTTACTATTTACATGAATTCTGTACTTCAGTTATAATCTGTATGTACTAGGCTGTTTGAAAGAACAGATATAGCATCCCTTTTATATCAGGAAATCATTATTATAGTTCCTTCTTTTATTGTATACTTTCATTTCTTGCAAAGAATCCACTATCTTGTTTATTCATTATATCAGAGGGAATTGAAATAACCTCAAATATTTTTTTAAATAAAATTTATCAAATACTATCTACGATTTTTAAATCAGATAACATAAAGTATAATCATTTGTGTCCTACTAGAAGTTTCTTATAAACTGTAGTGTGGTTAATCTGTTATTATATAACAAGCAATCAATTTGTTAACATATAACAACCAATCAAAAGTACAAACCAAATATTATTAGTTTTAAAGCTCATTTTTAACTTTTAATTTTTTATATGAACTTTGTATATTCCTTATGTATGATTCAATACAATGTGTTTTAATTCCTAGATATAAATGTTTTAAAGCTAATGTATCAATGTTAATAGTTAAAGCACACTGCATTTCCTGTTTTAACATTCTAATACATCACATCATGTTCAAGAGGGTGAGTTCAAATGTCAGCTTTCATTTTTAAGGAAATAGAATAAGGCAAGAACAACAACTTATAGAACCTTTTAAGATTATAAAGCCTCACAAAAGTGCTCGCACCACTAAATAGCTTCTTTTAAAGATAAATTATGTTAAAGGCATGAAAATAGTTTGTTTGGCTTTACTTACATGCACAGAAATGCTCAAAGTCATGTAATCAAGAAAAAAATGAAACTCTTTGAACTTTCAAATACTTCCACAAATATAGATAAAATCTTTTCAGAAACACTGCATATACAGATAAACTTGTGACAATCGTGAGTATTCATTTTTTTACTTTCATTTTAAAATAAAGGCTTAAGTTACTTTAAATATTAAATAACTACTAAATATTGTAAGAAGACAGGAATTAAATATAATTAGAAATAAAACAATGATTCCTATATTTCATATGTGGATGTTTTCTCAGGTTTTCATGTGTTATTTCATACAAAACTTTCTATCAATCTTTTTTGTAACTTCAGAGACAAAAAATATCATATTTGTGCAGTGGTGAGAGTAAATTGTTAGCAGTGTTTGTTTACACTGCAGGGTAATAACTTCAATCTGTATTTTTTAATTAGTGTTTCTTTGAAAACATGTGTATTACTACTTTGAAGCTGAAGGTAACTGCCAGCTGTAAGAATGGTAATGCATAGAAAAGTGGTGTAAATGACTACAAACATATCATACAGATTTCTTTCAACAGTTCTTTGAGGTTTTAAACAGTACCATTACAGGGACAAAATGCATATAGTTGTAAAGTGTCTTATGTACCAACCCTTTGTTTTATTAATAGCTCATTCCCCTTTGGGTTAATAATTCACCTGTGTTTCTGAAGATCAAATTGTAAGTAACAGAATTGTCACATCTGGTTCACAGTTCACAGTAGTTCAAGAAAAAATGAGCCACACACATTTACTAAAAATAGGCTAAGTGATGGTGCAAATGATTTTTAAGATGGGTTTCCATGACAACTGGATGGTGAGTTGTTCTGATGTCATGATCTACTTGATGCAGGTGATCCTGCAAACACTGATGTTATAGTGCTGTGGGACCATGACTAAGACCTTGAATGAGAGGTTCTGCAAGGAGCAGGTGAATGCTGATGTGGCCTGCATGAAATCTGTTGTGCTGTTTCTCCCCTACTAATTATAGTACTTTCTTGAGGAGCACTTGTAGTGTCATGTGATCTGCCCCATGTGTCCAGATGGAATTCCCTCCCAAGATTAACTCCTGCTTGAGTCTGGAAAGTCCTAACTAGTGTATGAATGGAAATGGCCATGGTTGTTTGATTTGCCACCATATTACACATTAGTGTGATCATGGTATTATCCATACTGTGGAAATCTTCATGCATTCCATATAGGACTATACCATGTTTAGATGATTGTCTCTGTAGCAGTGCTCTGAGCCCTAACAATGTCATGTCAGATGTGCTGCTGGGCAGCCAATGCTTTGTATGGTTCCTGTAACAAATGTCTACACCTGGTTATCTTTTGTAAAGGTGTCAATGTGGACTCTGTTACCTCTGAATGCCTACCATCATCCTGAAAGTTGTCATCTGTGTTTGGAGATACTGGTGGAGAAGTACATGCATGTTCTTCCTGTGCAAGCATGTGTGAAATGTCAATGTGTGCTTGACTTTGTGATGCATTGTCACTTCCTGCAGAGTTACTGACATGGTGTGGCATGTGAGATCCTGCCATTAAACTTGGGGATTGTGTGCCACTTTTCTCAGGCTGTCTCATAAATATTGCTATGTTGTTATTATCATCATCCTCAACAGCCATTCTGCTGATATCCTCCAAATGTATTGGTACTATTTGTTTCTGTTGCTGACTTTGTGAAAAAAAAATTGAAAAAATTACTGATAAAGGAGTACTATACAGTAATGTATGCTTTTTAAGGAGGTGTGGAGGACACTTACCATGCACACACTGACATAATTTGCATTCTGTGCAGACGTAGAAGGGTCAACTATTAATAGTAATTGTTGTGTGTTTAATTAAATCATTCTTCATCAGCATTCAAGTATCTATATAAATATATGTCACTATATTTAAACCAACCTTTCTGAGCAGATGAGTGTAGCTGCTCCAGACATTAGTAATAGCCAGCATCCATACCACCTCTGATTATTCCTATGCCATCATATTCTATGTCATGCTCATCATCACAGATGGAGAGATTCCTATCATGTGTTAATGGTATAATTGTTTGTCCCCCCCAACCCCCAATACTGGTACTGGCAATTGCATTCTGAGTCACCTTGCTTCTAAGCATACCCTACCATAACATTTGTCCTCATTTTGCATTGTGTTAATGTGTGGTTTCTTCCACTCATTGCATTAATGGCAAGGAAAACTTGATTCCAGGTTTTTGTCCTCTCAGTTTGTTTGGTCCTTCCTTTACCAAACAGATAATTCCCATACCTTCTAAGGGCTGCCATGATGATGAGATTTTCCGCATGACTAAAGTTGTCCTTTCTCTGCATTCAACCTTTATTTTGCATTATTACTGCACATAGAAAATTCCACAGTCATGCATCAAAAACTGGTAATCATCAGTCAAACAAGACAGCAGTGACCATTTCTGCCTTTCATCTTCATATTAAAAACTTAACACAAAGCACATTATATACAAAAGCAAAAATTCACTCTAACAAAGTAAAATTGTGTTATACTGATGTCTGCAATATCAACCACTACAGTGAATGAATCACGTAACAAAAAAAAAAAATTTCTCCTGGTCCCTACCACTGCCTTGATTTCATAATACTGTTATGTTTAATTCTTCAGTGACACTCAGAAATATTCAATGGTGGAGGGGGCATGGACAAGATGGTGAGCAACTAGCAGCATAAACATTTTGCTCTGCTTCTTTCCAGTTATTCTGACATTTTTTCCATGACAATTTCCATGATTAATTTTGTCTATAAAAAATAATTCTGCAATAATATCCAGAAGAAAAATCAAGTTTTTGTGATTTTTCTAAGTCATTGTCCTGTCAGACTTTTTTTAGACAGGTCTAATCATTAGCCACTCTAAAGTTTCATATTAGGACAGTTTGATGAAGAAGGTATTACAATCTATTATTACAAGTATCCAGGATCTTTCAGTTAAAATGGGTAAGCTTGAGAGCAAAATGGATAATATAAAAGAAGACTGCAAGAAACAACTGGATTTATTAAATGAAGGTTTTAAGAAACAGTTCAGATTTCAACTATAGAAGAAACAGTAAATGGCCTGGATGGAAGGTTGACTGAAAATGTAAACCATGCAGAATTCATCCTAAAACAAAATACGTTACTGTTGTAAGAAATAATAGCAGTAATTGTGGAATACCAGAGAAAGAAGAAGGAAACAACATAATATAATTTCTAAATAACTGGTAACCAAAAATTTAACATCTACCAGATTAACTTTCTTTTGGCATAGAGAGAGTACACGGGACTCTTTCAAATTATTTTTAAAAAAAATAATCCACCCACTGCAAGATTTATAATTGTTAAATTCTTTTCAGCTCAGAAGAATGATCTGGTATTAAAGACTGCCTGGTCAAATTCTACAAATAAAAATGAAGGGAAACAAAATCAGATTTGGCAATGACTATTCTTCATCAGTGATTTCTAAAAGAAAAGCTTGCATCCCTTTAATTAAAAGCTTAAAGAAGTAGAACATCAAATCTCAACTTATTTTCCCAGCAAAAATTAAGATTTTTCTTCCTGAAGGACAAAAAAAAAAAAAAAACCTTTAACAGACTTGGAGAAGCATTGGAATTTACTCAGAAGAATAAACATTTGGACAAACCTGAAGAAATGGACTGGTCCTTAACTAGTTTAAACAGACAAGCAACTTGAACTGGATGGACAACTAAAGAAAAAAAAAACAGTAAAAAGAAAAAAGTGATGTTTACTTATTTTCTGTTTATATTGTTGCCTTTGTTGTTATCAAATACTGTTTTAATCTTCTTCTGGGGAATAACACAATCAACAAGGTAAAACCTTTTCATTTATCTGAATGTACCATTTAACAATAATAATAGGCATTTGCTTTCTTGAATTTTATATTCTTATATTGTTAATTTTTCCAGTAGTAGTGATTAGAGAACTATGAAACAACTTGTTTCAGCTTCAGTATTAGTCTTTGTTACTAGTTTTTTCATCTTTCTTTATTATCTTTCTTTCAACACATAAACATAATCAGTCTTAACTTTATTTAAATACTTTAAGTAGATATATTTGTCATAAACATCTATTTTAATGAAATGTTTTATTATGTTAATTCTGCCTTTTGTTTTTTTACAGCAGTCTTTAAATTATAGTTGTCATTATGAATGATATCACATTCTCAGAAATCTGCAATGTTTTGTAGGAAGCATGTAAATGTTACTAGCTTATAGGTTCATAGGTAGGTACTAGGCTATCTGCCCGAAGGCATTTATAATCCTAGCCAGAAAGTGTTGGCTTTCACCCCCCCCCCCTTAGATTAGTATCTTATTGATATAGTTGGTGAGTTGTAGTGTGTTTCAATGTTATTTTATCGGTATTTATACTTTAGTTATTTGTTTTAAAAGTGGATAACTTTTTAACCTGTTTCAGTGGATTTCATTAATTCAAGGCTAATCTTGTGTCGCCATGAGCTGTATTTCAAACTAAAAAAATACTGTTACTGCATTTTCCTACCTTGCTAACTTGCTTGACTAAAGAATGTAGTATAAACATAGCCACAAGACTGCTTTTAATCACTGCAGCAGTGCAGCTTTGTCTTGGATTTATGGTGAAAGAGGAAGTGCGTTGTGATCTTTCAACTTTGAAGAAGCAGGACGACTATGTTTCAGAACATTCAAATGAGCAGAAACAGGAAAATCTAAGCAATGAACTATTTTCTATTTTTTTAATTATTGATTTTATTATTTGGCAAAAGAAAATGTTTCATTTTACATTTTTTAATTCAGTGAAGTTTGAAATAAGTACAACATGCATTTTGAGTTGTTTAGAAAACCTAATTAAATTACAAGTTAATGGCAAATGGTCAATACAGTTTTGATAATGTCTACATAGATATTTTATGTAGGTATGTTTTAATATCTAAAAGGAATAGCTTGGATTGTTTAATGAATTGTTACAGATTATCAGTCTGATAGGTTAACAGTATCTTCTCTCCTTTATAACAAAAAGACACGTTATGTAGTATTTCTTTAAATATTGATTTTTTTTTTTGTATGCAGAAATTTTAATTTGTATACAGTGTGAATAAATACTTTATATTACCTTTGATAGCACATTTAGCTTTTAAGTTTAATATGACTAATGATGTAATAGATTGTAAAACAGAAAAGAGAGAGGATGCTCTAAAAATAATACTATAATAAATGTTATATGATGAGATAATTGAATGTTTTACATTATTATTCACAAAATGATATTCTAAGTAGGAAATATAATGTCTGTTTAGATATTTTATTTAGGTTTGTCTGTATATCTATTACAAATAGTATTGACTGTTTAAAGTTTTATTATAGAGTATTACCCCCAGATTCTCAAATGCTTGCATAGAGTGCAAGATCAGTGCAGGAGCTGAAGCAAGCAATATGTCTGCCATGCGATCCAGGAACAGCCTGCAGGGGCATGCACGAGTGCTCCTGCACTAATCTTGTATGGACTAAGCCCTGGTATGCAAATCACACCATTTGCAGGTGAAATCCATGCAAATGAGGTGATTTTGCAATCCAGGAAGCTTACAAGAGTCTATGCAACACTAGTGCTATCTGCAGAAATGTACTTGGTTAGTAACCGAGTACATTTCTTCAAAATCCAAAACGGAGCTATGACAGCTCCAAATAAAGGCTGCATATCATTGAGGAAGTATGCCAATGGCCAAGTATAAGAAAAAAAAAATCAACTTTTATTTTTTTTAGCCAATCTCGGCTGTTTAAGCATTGGGCAGCAGTGCGCAAACAGAATCGGAGGATAATAATAAAATAAACCTAAAATAAGCATTCTAACTAAAATCAGTATTCTGCCATGCAAGTCAATGGCAGGCAGAAGACAACTTGGCCAGTGAGTAGTGGTTGCTAAAGGGGGAGGCACAGTGTGACACATGTAACTATGCATTCACAGGCAATCCTATGCAAATGAGGGGAAGTTTAGTGAATCCCAGTTTTCCCCAGCATGGGAGTCAGGAACCAACAGTGTAAGAGTATGAATAGCTGTGTGCAAGCTTAGAAGGTGGGTGACATCATGGGGGGTGTCAGGCATACTGTAAGCGGATTGGAGCCCAGTGGCTTGGGTTTGCTCCTAGCTTAGCACAGCTAAGCTAGGGAGTGTGTCTAAACCTGCCTGACAGTCTTTACAAAGCGTAAGCGGGTGTGCGTGCAGTGCACCAAGTTTTAAAGGAAGAAAAAAGAGGTTAAACCAAGAAATAGCAGCAGTGTGCACATTTGAGCACTCTGCATGGCGTGCGCACAGGCTTAAACAGAAGGGCAATGGGAAGAGAAAACAGCAGAAGGAAGGTAATCAAGGAGTACTAGCTCATCTGCCAAGTGAAATGTATCAGAACCAGCCAATTACAGAGGCAGCAGACCAGCCTAGCCCAGAACACTACTATAAACTATGCAAACACCTACCACTCTGTTTTTTCCCACACTCTACACCACCGGTGTAAACAAGCAGGGAACTTTTAGCAATCACAACAGGAAAATGTTAGGAGCTGCAACAGCTATCATACAACTTGTGGAAGAGGCTGAGGGTGGTGAGGATGTGAATGCTGCCGAGCAACCCACACTGAGGAGATGGAGAAGAGTGTACAGACCCAGGGTAACCTACCAAGGGCTACATGAACTGGAGATAGTGGAGCACTATAAGGTGGACAGGGACATCCTGCAGCAAATTGTTGAGCTGTGCCAGCCACGCCTCACACACAGAACTAATAGAGGGGAATCCATCCCAGTGGATACCAAAGTATGCGTAGGCCTAAGAATACTAGCTACAGGTACCTTCCAAAGGCCAACTGGGGATATAATGGGGATTTCACAGGCATCAACATCCAGGGTACTTCACCAATTCCTGGATGCCATGTCAGAGCATGTCGGTGAGCACGTATATTTCCGCAACACCCGTGACGCGTTGGCCAGCAATATGCCTCTCTTCCACCAAATAGCAAAATAACCTGAGGTAGAGGGTGCAATAGACTGCACGCACATATGCATCAAAGCACCACCCAGTGAGAGAGGTCAGATCTACATCAACCACAAAGGATTCCCTTCCTTCAACTGCGAGGTCATGTGTGATGCCCAGGGCATAATAATGAACGTGTGTGCTGGCTACCCTGGAAGCTATCACGAATCCCACATCTGGCATCTGACACAGCTGTACCAGAGATTTGCCAATAGGGACATCCCACATGGTCACCTAGTGGGGGATGCTGGATACACACTGGAGCTGTGGCTGATGACACCCATCGGAAATGCACACACAAACAAGAACTCCATAATGAGGCACATGCACAAATAAGAATCATAATAGAGCATGTGTTTGGGATGCTCAAGTCATGGTTCTGGTGCCTGGACACATCTGGTGGAACCTTGCAGTACTCACCAGCTACATGTACCCAGATTGTCCTTGTATGTGCCATGCTACACAATATGATCCTGTGGAAACAACTGCTGCAGGAACAGCATGGGGCAGGGCCAGACAGCCCCCCACCATTGCCAAGGCCTGCACAGGCACAGCGTGTCTCAGAGGAGGAACAACCTGAGCCTGCTCCAGTAGGCAGATGGAGGCTTGCCCAGTATGCCCTGGCCTTGTACATACACTGACATGGGAGGGACCCAGGGAATAACACCTCTCTCTCTGACTCTCACATACAGTAAAAGGATGACAAGCATTACACTACCTGTGCCTAACCATGTGTAGGGAGTGTACTATGTGCATCCAACATAGGCAGCCCTGCAGCACCACCCTCAATACTGGGACACCCACAAGGTAAGTGACTCACACATGCCAAGTCAGGGCAGTTACATACCCAACATCAGTCACAGCCAGCAGGACAGGTGTAGACAAACACAAACAAATGCTGTACTATGGCCTCTGAATGAGGCCTATGGGTAACCTCCCCAGGTCTACACAGACAGATTACAGCAGGCCAGGCAGTGGGATGTCAGTTGTGAAGGCTAGGAAGTCAGAAACTAATATGCAGATAATTAAAAGCTATGATCTATAGTACACTGGTATGCCTCTAGCCAGCACGATAGGTAAGACTACAGACTGAAATGGAGTACCCGACATACAAGTACAGTCCTAGCAAATGTGTACAAGTGTCAGGTGTGCCCTCCCATCCCATACAGAAATATAGTAACAGTCAGGTGTGCCCCTCAAACCTGTGTAGAAATGTAGAAATAGTCAGGTGTCCCCCCAGCTATGCAGAAATGTAGCAACAGTCAATGCCAAATGATCAATGGATACACTGCAGACACAGCATGCTACCTGTTGGTGTACAACACAAAGGTCAGCACCGCAGTACAAACTACTTGGACTCGATCCACATATGCAATACAGATGGCCATACTGGGCTTGCTCACATACTTACAGAAATGAAGTCAATGTCAGACAACAACATACTGAAAGGTCATACTGGGCATACTCACACACAAACACATGAAAACCATGTCCACAAACACCAGTGGACCAGGCATATCTGACAGTTGCAGTTGTTAGTGCAGACGCTTGTCAGTATGCACCACTCATGCCTTGCACACACAATGGATAGGAATACAGACATATATGTAAGGACAACACACTATAATAAGCCAAAGGTAGACGGGCATAGATGTGTAGAAGAGGTTGACCATGACAAGGAGCCATCCAGGCCTATCCCACCCAGCACACAACTAAAGGGCCCCAAATGCATGAAGTGCAGATGTCACTCACTACAGATACTAGCCACCAGTATCTGTCAGCATTACAGAATATGCGGTGCACGTGCCAACTGTGCAACATGACTGTACAAGGAAGTAGTCATCTAGCAACTGTAGACACGTACCTGTGATATATGACACCATGTGTGCCCGCATGTGGTGTGTCAACCCCTAGATGAATGGGTTATGGGCCATGTACACACCGCCCTCCACATAGCCCTACTATGACAAGCCTGCTGAGGTCATCCAATGTGAAATACACCTTTGGCAGAATTGTAGCCCAACAATCTCCATGGCGTGTCCTGTAACCACATGCTGCTGTAGTGTGATAAACTAGTTAATTTGGAGTTCTAATCCCAGACTTGGCAACTGTGTCTGTTTGTGTGCGCGTTTATTTGTCTCTGACTGTGTTGAGAGCAATGTTTTTTAGGCTACTCACACTCCTTACAATAAATATACTCAACTTTGGCAAGGCTGTTGATGTCACCCACCTAGAAATACACCTCTGGGAAGGTTGTAGCCAAGTAATCTCCATAGGGCATCCTGTAACTGTGTACTGCTGTAGTGTGATAAAGTAGTTAGGTAGGAGTTCTAACACCAGACTTGGCAACTGTGTGTGCATTTGTGTGTGTGTCTGACTGTGTAGAGAGCAATGCTTTTTAGGCTACTCACACTCCTTACAATTCATATACTCAAATTTTGTAAGGCTGCTGATGTCACTCACCTAGAAATACACCTCTGGGAAGATTATAGCTCAGTGAACTCTGTAGCACGTCCTGTAACTGCATGCTGCTGTAGTGTGATAAAGTAGTTAGATAGGTGTTCTAATCCCAGAGATGGCAAGTGTGTGTGTGCCTGTCTGACCCCATCTGTGTAGAAAGCAATGCTTTTTAGGGTACTCACACTCCTTACAATTCATATAAACAACTTTGGCAAGGCTGCTGATGTCACCCACCTAGAAATACACCTCTGGGAAGGTTGCAGCCCAGTAATCTCTGTAGCGCACCCTGTAAGTGTGTACTACTGTAGTGTGATTTAGAACTGTGGTAAGGTTCTATCCCCACCCATGGCAGTTCTGGATTTTTGTGTGTGTTTCAATGTCTGTGTATGGAGCAATGCATTATAGGCTAGCCACACTCGGTACATTTCAAATGGCCTACTTTGGCAATCCTGCTGATGTCATTCATTGTGAAATACATATTTGGGGAAGGAGTTCTTTCATAATCCCCATGGTGTGTCCTATAATAGTTCCATGCTGTAGTGTGATATAGATTTCTGTTAAGGGTTCTATACCCACACATGTCAGTTGTGGATGTTTTGTGCATGTGTCACTGTCTGTGCATGGAGCAATAAATTTTAGGCTTGTCACTCGCAGTACATTTCAAATGGCCTACTTTGGCAATCCTGCTGATGTCATTCATTGTGAAATACACCTTTGGGGAAGGACTACTCCAGTAATGTCCGTGGTATGTACTATAATTGCGTAGTGTAACAAGCTAGTTAGGTAGGGGTTTTACTCCCAGACATGACAGTTGTGTGTGTGTTTATAACTTGTATGCTGTGTAGAGGTGGGTGTGAATGTGTGGCCAATGTGGATATAGTTTTTCATATTTCTTAAATGGTGGCCCTACTATATATCACAATGCCCACTGTACAGGGATAACAGATGTGAAATAGCTGAGAGGCTGGGGTGCAAAGCCATACCCATACATGTGACATCAAGGCCAGGCAATCACAGTTAGCAACCCCAGTATTACCCAGAGCACACTCTCAACATATGTCTCATACACACACACACATGCCTAGGCAACAGCCAATATGTGGGTAGTACACTGCATGGTGGCCACTGATAGCAACTATGGAGTGATAACAGTGGGCTACAGAGGGCATGCCACCCTGTCCATCTGTCTGATATGCTTGTACATGCAGACAGTGCACCTCACCCATGTTCCCCAATGGACACCTGCACCACCTGTGGTGCCATCACATGTGACCCACAAGAGACATACCATGCCTGACAACATGCCCTGTATGGACAGATGCCACTGACACCAGGGAATTCTGTTAGCATGCTATCAATGTAGGTGCAGGGTAAACATGCTGCCCATTACCAGTTCCCGCCACAGGTGGGCAAGACTGGTACATCTGATGATAGTCTGTGTTCACAACATTAGCCAGACACCCCAGGTACAGTTCCACATGTCACTGTACATGCATGTGGGAGGTGTGCCCATCCCAGACACTGTCCATGTTATGGACTAAGGAACACATACATGGTAAGCGATGCACAGCATTGGTCATACACAATAGTCACCCAGGATGACTGGATGGGGGATACATTACCCACCTGTGTGGGCATATACAGAAACCACAGCCCTGAGCCACAATGCAGACCATTGTCATGTGGCCTGATGCCAAGGTATACCCATCGCCTACCCTTGTATAGCCTGCTGGCACAGTTGACCACCACACACCCATGCAGACATGCACCCATGCATGTCAGCACTGGCACCCTGTGTGCATATGTTCACATCCACACTCACTACAACCCCCATGGGCATACTGAAGCATGCTGTCTGATGTCAGACACCTCCTCATACCCTTTGTCCATACAACCTTCGTATGACCTGTGTGGTGCATGTGATACCTGCACAGTGATGTGTTGTGGCAATCCCACTACTGATGAGTTGTACTCCTGGCCCTGCCAAGGGTTTCAATGTGTGTGCATCCCTGTGAGAGTGTGGCTGTGTTGATGCTGGCACCTGTTCATATGTCAGGCACATGTACATCACATACCATATAACTACCATATCCCTGTTGCAGATGTCAGTCACCATCACATATATGTTCTGAGTGCTCCACAACAGGCAACCCATGTAGTGCATCCAATAACTGCATCGAACTGTGATAGCACTACATAGTTGTCAGGGGTTTAATATCCTGTGCTGGTAGGTGTGTGACAAAAACATTTTTCAAGTTTTACTCTCCCACCCCTGCCTGACATGTCTTTGCCTCTGTCTGCCTCTCCCACTCCCTCTCTGGTGGATGTGGAGACCTACATCTGCTTTGCTTAGGCAGCAGCTTGTGTATTTTAAATGATGCTCATGATCAGCTAATGGCCTCTGCACAAATTGTAGCCCTCCCCTAGCTAATTGCATGTGGAACAGCTGTGGTAACATTCCCCTTAGCCAATTGCATGGAAACACACTCCAATATCTAGGAGCATCATTCACTGTGAGCCGAACTAGATCTGTTGTCTGGCAAACAGCATCTCAGATGGACTGGGGATTTACCTCTAACAACATGCACTGTGGAAAAAGGGCAACAAACAGGAGGGGGATGTACCTGACCTGACTACAGACTGTATGTGCTGCTATACTGCATTTGGAGTAATGTTGGTTTAACAGTGTGTGTGTGTGTGTGTGTGTGTGTGTGTGCGTGCGTGCGTGCGTGCGTGTGTGCGTGCATGCGTGCGTGCGTGCATGTGTGTGTGTGTGTGTGTGTGTGTGTGTGTGTGTGTGTGTGTGTGTGTGTGTGTGTGTCTGTGTGCATATGGCTGTCGTACATGTCTCAATACCTGCCATGTCAGTTCCATGTTAATGAAGAATCCCCATCTGCAGGGTCATCTGCAGACTGGGCAGTGTTGTGCCTTTGTTTTCATGTGTTACCCACGGAGCATATATTTGTGGACTGCAGAAGGTAGTGTGAGGATTTCAGTCTGTAGATGGTGAAATCCGTGACAGTTACTGACTTAATATCACTCATAGGACTTATGTTGCAACAAACCCTGTTAGAAAAGTAAATGTATGAGGTTATCACAGCAACATGTCAATATTGGCCCTGTGTGTGTTTCCAGCCACACCTCTGTCAACCTTTGTACATATGTCGTGCATGAAGTGATGCATATGTGATGTAAACCATAATTAGTGTCATCATAGCTGATAACAAGCCAGTGATATATCAGACCGCTACACATGTTATGAACAGTGGGGGTTATATTTCATGACATAACCTGGACATTCTGTGGATGTTTGTACAGTACAGAGGTCTGTGTAGTGATGGTGAATGCCGGCAGTGTGTGTATTGTTAATATGTACTTTAGCCTGTGTACAGACTGTGGTAGATGTCATTGTTCTAGTTCCCCTCCTATTTGAGGTTACATGCTGCCCCACTGTATGGTACCATATTGGCATACATATTTGTAGGACCATACGCACAGATGTCCCATACCACAGACAGCCATCAGACCAAACTGTGTAGCAGCCCAGTAAATGTAGAGTCAGTCTGTGAGTGACACATATGAGGATGGTGTAGAACAGATAGTCCTAATACTGTAATATTATGCTAGCTTACCATATGTGGCTGTGGCTGTGTTCACATTGGTTGTGGTTATGCACTTTCACACAGGTGTATCTTACCCTGTGCTGTGACATGCCTGTTAAGCCTGCTATATATGCAGGTACATGTGCATTCCCCCATAGGAGATGTAGGCCAGTGTTGAGCCAGTCTGCCTGAAGACTGCACAGTACATTGGTACATGCCTAGCAGCTTAGTATACTTACCCAGTGAGATGCCATGTGCAGATACTTGCCAGATGTACTGCTGCCGGGCCTCCCTTAAAAGTCATGTATGTCAGACAGAGCAGTGGGATGCTGTGCAGATGTATGCCAATATCTAGTGAGCAGTATGTGGCCATGTCACCCCTATACCATGTGTCAGGCCAGAGAGGGGTGTGTGAATGCATAACCTATGGTGGCAAATGTGTACCAGTCATTATGTGTTATACCCATCTACATGGCTGTCTACATCCAAATTGTCAGGCATGGTACACCTGTTTTGCACTAAGGGCTTATGTGTGTACCTCTGGACTGTACAGAGTGTGTCAGAAGTTCCACATATATTGGCCAATATCTCTGCTGCAGTCCACAGGGGCATTACGTGCTAGCAGCGGTACTTTACAATTATGTTCTTAGGATGTCTAACAGTAGCCAGTGGCACACATATTATAAGCAGATGTGACCTCCTACACACACCATGTCTGTGAAGACAATCCAAATAACAGTAGCAATAGTCTACTAATATACCTGCTATACATACCTGACATCCCCTTGCACTATGACTTTGGGACTATAGGGGCTGGGGTAGGGCTACACTCCATGTTCAGGACATATGGTGGAAATATATGTACATATACTTATCCAGATAGCCATATATATGATTACACATTACACACATGTAGTACTTTCAATTACCACTGTCATGGCAACCACCAACTATAAATCCCTACATCATGTGGGCGTGGTCCCTTTACATTTCCTGTGTGATGGACATCCTTCCTGTCTGTGGGCATCAGTGTTACAGACAGCAGGTAGAAATACCTCTTACAGGAGAACTGGTACACTCAGGGCAGCCACATATTTGTAGGAGGAACAGGAACTACAGACAGACAGTGAGTAGAGTTGTGTTATGCTTTGTATAGTACTGGTATTACAGAGTGTGTCTGTACATACTAATTTACCTTGGAATGCAGTTTGTCTGCATAGCTCACAACTGTAGGCCTATCCTCTTGCTGGCCAGAGATATGCCTATCATGTTTTGTCTGTCCACCACACAGGTCCTGTGTCAGATATTACACTGGCAGTGTGTGTGTGTGTGTGTGTGTGTGTTGAGTGCTATCAGTACGTGGATACTGTCCTGCACTCTCTTACCTACTTCCAACACACACTACTATCCTATACAAAATAAAAAAAAAAAAATGAAAAAAATATGGGTGTATCCCCAACCAAAAACATAATGCTCCTCCTCTCCCACCTCCTCCAGCACATGCCCACCTGATGTGCTCCTGGTGGTTTACCTCCTTGCTGTGTCTCCCCTTTTTCAGTCATTCTTATTTCCTCCTTTCACTTTTTAATGAAAACATCAAGGTGTCCACATAATGATACCCCCTATATAAAATATACAGTAATAATAAAAATGTGCACATTTTGCCACTTACCTTAAGTCTTTCAAGTATGACTATGCATAGCCATATTCATCCACAACATCTGAATGCACAGAAAGTCATACATAGCTTATAGCTTTTGTGTAGTCCTTCATATAATGCTTAATGCTTATCTTCAGTTACTTTGTGCTTTTACTTTAAGTATGATTTGCAAAATGCCTTAGCATTTCCTTATTGTAAATTACCTGCATTAGGTTTATTTGCTTACATGTGTAGTAGTGCTCTGTGCTACCCTGCTACAAAATCTTGAACTATAACTACCAGCCATTACTTTATGAAAAGTAGCATTAGACAAACCCCAGCAAGCAAGTTTAAAAAAAAAAATCACTGTCTGATGATAGTCAATCTGCCTCCTCATGTGCTAACATAAAACATTTCTACATTTGTCCAGTTTTGATGAATGATCCTGATACGGTCATATTCCTCATAAAATGTTTGATTTTTTGGTAAACCAATATGGATTTCAGATAGTCAGTAATGTCAGGCATTAGAATATCATATTCTTATTGCTCAGAAATCCGTGGTGGTGCAGTGGTAGCATTGTTACCTAACTCGGCACCGTAAAAATCTACTGTCAATCATTACCGGACCAGAGTTCCGCTGTGGCGACCCCTAACCGGGAAAAGCTGAAAGAGAAACAACAACAACAACAACATTCTTATTGCTCAGAAAATAAATATTGATGCAAAATGTGTTGTTCTGCTAATTTAAAGGTCCCTAACTAACTCACTTATCATTCAGAAAATGTATGTGTACGTGAAATCCATTGTTCTATTAGTTTGTAATGTCCATGATTTTGTGTGATATTATCTGATATATTCCTTGTAACATTTTTGATTTTCTGGTAAATCTTTCAGGATTACAACCAGTCAATAATGACATGCATTAGGGTTTCAAACTTCTTAATGTTCAAAAAATGCATCCTGATAAAACAACTATTGATCTTGCTCTACTAAGCTTTTAAGTAGATAAAAAATAATTAATATGTTATACTGGCACCTGCATTCTTGACTTTCTACACATGCATGATCCAGGGATCTCCTATATCACCAACATACATTTGAGTATAAGACTTAAGAGCATTAGGAAATGCATGGTAACACAAAGCCAATACTGACAATATTCATTTTTGAACTAAGAGGTTTAGAGGTATGTGGTGTGGAGGGGCAATCTATTGCGCACTGTATTCTGACCTCACTGAGCTGACAGGATGCATTCCTGTGTGGTAGTTATTTATATATACATTCATTCCTTATGTCTCAATCAGAGTTCTATGGTATATAGTCAAAATCATACAAGTGGTTATAACTAATGGATGTGTGGGTTGGCAGGGATGAAAATTGTATGTCAGGGAGGGACTGCAATGTTTCAAAATGTAGCAAATTGGCCAGATTTATTTTTTCACTTTCCATCACAAACATCTTCATTCCACATAATAAGTCTGGGACTATCTGTGCAGACTGAGTGTGATAGCATCTGATCATTGGCAGGGTGATGTATCATTCCACATAATAAGTCTGTGACTATCTGTTCAGACTGAGTGTGATAGCATCTGATTATTGGCAGGGGGATGTATCATTCCACATAATAAGTCTGTGACTATCTGTGCAGGCTGAGTGTGATAGCATCTGATCATTGGCAGGGTGATGTATCATTCCACATAATAAGTCTGTGACTATCTGTGCAGACTGAGTGTGATAGCATCTGATCATTGGCAGGGTGATGTATCATTCTACATAATAAGTCTGGGACTATCTGTGCAGACTGAGTGTGATAGCATCTGATCATTGGCATGGTGATGTATCATTCCACATAATAAGTCTGTGACTATCTGTGCAGACTGAGTGTGATAGCATCTGATCATTGGCAGGGTGATGTATCATTCTACATAATAAGTCTGAGACTATCTGTGCAGACTGAGTGTGATAGCATCTGATCATTGGCAGGGTGATGTATCATTCTACATAATAAGTCTGGGAATATCTGTGCAGACTGCACATGATAGCATCTGTCATTGTCAGGCTGATGCATCATTCTACATAATAAGTCTGGGACTATCTGTGCAGACTGAGTGTGATGGCATCTGTCATTGGCAGGGTGATGTATCATTCTACATAATAGGTCTGGGAATATCTGTGCAGACTGAGTGTGATAGCATATGATCATTGGCAGGGTGATGTATCATTCTACATAATAAGTCTGGGAATATCTGTGCAGACTGCACATGATAGCATCTGTCATTGTCAGGCCGACACATCATTCTACATAATAAGTCTGGGACTATCTGTGCAGACTGAGTGTGATAGCATCTGATCATTGGCAGGGTGATGTATCATTCTACATAATAAGTCTGGGAATATTTGTGCAGACTGCACATGATAGCATCTGTCATTGTCAGGCTGATGCATCATTCTACATAATAAGTCTGGGACTATCTGTGCAGACTTAGTGTGAGCACCTGAGCATTGGCGGGCTGATGGATCTAATAAGTCTGTGACTATCTGTGCAAAATTATCATCTAATCATTGACAGGTTGATGCATCATTCTACATAATAAGTCTATGACTATCTGAGCAGACTGAGTGTGATAGCATCTTATCACTGGCAGGCTGATGCATCATTCTAGATAATAAGTCTGTGACTATCTGTGCAGACTGAGTGTGATAGCATGTATCATTGGCAGGGTGATGCATCATTTTACATAATAAGTCTGTGACTATCTGTGCAGACTGAATGTGATAGCATCTATCATTGGCAGGCTGATGCATCTAATAAGTCTGTGACTATCTGAGCAGACTGAGTGTGATGGCATCTGTCATTGTCAGGCTGATGCATCATTCTACATAATACGTCTGGGACTATCTGTGCAGACTGAGTGTGATAGCATCTATCATTGGCAGGGTGATGTATCATTCTGCATAATATGTCTGTAACTATCTGTGGAGGTTGCGTGTGATAGCATCCATCATTGGCAGAGTGATGCATCTAATAAGTCTGGTACTATCTGTGCAGACTTAATGTGATAGCATCTGTCATTGGCAGGCTGATGCATCTAATACATCTGTGACTATCTGTGCAGACTGAGTGTGACAGCATCTATCATTGTCAGGCTGATGCATCATTCTTCATAGTTCATAGTTCATAGTTTTAGTACTAAGCTAACTGCCCTTGTGAGCCATTTTAAGCCTAGCCAATTATCCCTTGTGAGACTCAAACCCTGCACCTTGTGTTTGAGCCAATAAGCCACCCTCCCAACCCTTCTACATAATAAGTCTGTGAGTCTGTGACTATCTGTGCAGACTGAGTGTGATGGCATCTTTCATTGTCAGGCTGATACATCATTCTACATAATAAGTCTGGGACTATCTGTGCAGAATGAGTGTGATAGCCCATATCATTGGCAGGGTGATGCATCATTTTACATAATAAGTCTTTGACTATCTGTGCAGACTGAGTGTGATAGCATCTATCATTGTCAGACAGATGCATCAATCTACATAATAAGTCTGTGACTATCTGGGCAGGCTGAGTGTGATAGCATCTATCATTGTCAGGCTGATGCATCTTTCTACATAAGAAGTATGTGACTATCTGTGGAGGTTGAGTGTGATAGCATCTATCATTGACAGGGTGATGCATCTAATACATCTGTGACTATCTGTGCAGACTTAGTGTGATAGCATCTGCCATTGGCAGGCTGATGCATCTAATATGTTTGTGACTGTGCAGACTTAGCGTGATAGCATCTGATTATTGGCAGGCTGATGCATCATTCTACATAATAAGTCAGTAGCAGTCTGTGCAGACTGAGTGTGATAGCATCTATCATCGACAATCTGATGCATTATTTTATATAAGAAGTCTGGCACTATCTGTGCAGACTGAGTATGATAGCACCTGATCATTGGCAGGGCTAATGCAGAGAGTAGAACTGTCATCTCATAGTGCTTGATTATATTGGTTGAGTTTTTGGCTGTAATTCTTTCTGTATGTAATCTGCATATGCTCTCTGCCTTTGTTTAGGTTTTCCAGATGCTCTGGATTCCTCCCCATGATCCTCAGTTGTATGATGTATGCCACTTGCCTTTGTGCTTTAAGTTTCATCACAATCATAACACCAAAGGGGTACACAGAAGGTAACTATTTGGTGGATGGGGTGTAAGGAGGCAGGGACTAGTCCTATATAGTATTTATAGACCCTTGCCAGCATTTGGCTACTCACTTTATTAGGAACTACTGTTTTTTTAGCTTTGAATTTATGAAAGAAAAAAATAAGCCTGAATTAATTTCCTTGTTTGGGATTTTCATTTACCCATCACTAGATCAAAAAGTTATAAAAGAAGCTCTGTGATGCACTTCAGAACATCTAAAACTATGATTTCTGTGACCAAGTAGCCTCTGGGCCATGAGGTTTGTTCATTTACATCCTCCGCACTTATTACAGTGGAGTCTTGGCCAGTTAAGATATGTTAGAAGATTGGAGAAATTTATAAAATGTAAGACTAAGTATGAAAAACTAGAAAGATGTAATCTGTCTGAATGCTGTAGGCACAGGTTGGGGAATAATGTAGAAAAGACCTTGGGGTGGTACAGGGGAGGCCATAGTGCAACGGGGGAGCCTATGGAGTCCTTTGGCTTAGGACTCCATTTCACTTAAGGCTGACTTTTTTGTTTGCAGTCCCATTTGAGATGAACATAGTCAATAAAGTAGCCATAAAGACTGAGTGCTGAGGCAGTCTATAGGTGAAAGTGAATAACTCCCATCTATTGTTTAATCACAGGAATTGTCATTGACCTGCTGTAACAGAGGCCCACCTCATTCCAATCAGCCCCACCTATTCATTTGCTTCCTGCTGCCTCCCTTACTTTCAAGTCATCAGTTGCCACTGTAGTCTTCACGTTTGCTTAATTTATTTTCTCCTTCCAGCTACTTACAACTTCTAACACTCTTCTCTCCACACAACTATCTTATCATTCCCACTTAGACAATACACGTGTAATTATCACACAAACACTCACTTACTACACAAGCTATGTCTTGATTTTTGTGAATAAAATATATTACAATTGTAGATGTTCTTTCCATTTTTATTTGATTTGGTTGATGTAGTATAACGGTTAAGGTGCTTACCTCACAAACACAAGATACAATGTTTGAGTCTTACTTTGGGAAGCATGGCTAGGCTTCAATCCCCCACCTCCCCCCAGGTTATCAGCCTCGTAATCAGTTAATATTTTGGACCAGTGGATGGGAAATTGCAAATTCACTCCTGGGGTGGTGCACATGTCCCCTTATGGACAGAGGCAATCAATAAAAATAATGAAAACCCCACTTGCTGACCCTTGTTATATTTCCCTAGGATAGAAAACTGGGTAAAATCTGCTTAAACCTGGCTAGGCTTGTAGGGGCACTTGAGACATTAGCCTAATAATATCCTATGAACTTATATAATTCAGCTTTCTTTTTATTCCAGTACAAACACTGAAATTTGCCACTTGTTATCAGTGCTGCACCCTAGTAAATACATTTTAAGTACATAAATAAAGTATAGTACTTTGATAACCTATGCACAGACAATGTGTGAATTGATATCGTACTGAGTGTACTTTTTGTAAGTCTATAAATTAAATTAAGAAGTACTTGTCACTCACTTAGCATTCTTATTGTTTTATATAACTTTAATATGTACTGGTGACTCAGTTCATAAGTTGAATCTAAAGGGGAGAATGCTTATGGGAAATGTGAGTCAATGCAGTTCATCACTGAATACATTTTCCTTTTTAAAGAAAATAATTTCATCCAATCTAACATGATGTGCTTTCATTTCATCTGTTTGTTTGTTCCTGCATTTTTTTCTCATAGAGTATTTAGAATGAAGATACTGAGCTAAAATGTTGGCAACCTGTCTGGTTAACACTTCAAGACTGAAGTTAGAACATTAGATCTTTACCCCTATTAGCTTGGTCAAGACCCCAGTATCATATCATGTGGAATACCCACCCCCATATGAACTCTAACTTCATTAAAAAAGTTGCTGCTTAAAACTGAATTTGAGCCTCTGAAAATGTTCACCACACTTTTAGTTAGTTTGTAGAGAAATAACTTCCATGTTTAGAATTTATCACATTTATTGCATCTAATAGCTTTTCACAGAGTCCCAAAATGCTCATTTCTAGAACCATGTGCTAAGCTTTTTGCCTTAATTAGTAACAAATTATCATCTGATGAAACAAAATCCATGTTTCCAATGTGCAGTTAATTCAAAACTGCAATTATATATAATATTTTTTTCTTTATACTCCCTTAACATTTTTTATGCTCTTTTCTGTGGTATGGTTCAGTTAGTTATTGTCATTTATCCAGAAATATGCAACTTATATGTAATCAAACAAAATGCTATAATTAAAGCAACAAATAAGCTTCTTAACTGTTGAAGATGTGTTTCTGGCAAAATAGACTCAATTTAATCTGTCGGCTCATTCTTGTCTGTCTTTATTATGCAAATTAACTG